>NW_020947186.1:1887726-1899181 GCF_900497805.2 Vombatus ursinus
GATAGATAGATAGATAGATAGATAGATAGATAGATAGATAGATAGATAGATAGATAGATAGATAGATAGGTTGATTGAATGCACAGGGTGATATGAAGATGAATGGGTGATATCTAAGGAGTAAGAGGATTATACTGGGAGAAGGAAAAAGGGAGAGGTAGAATGGGGTAAATTATCTCACATAAAACCAACAAGAAAAAGCTTTTACAGTGGAGGAGAAGTGGGGGAAGGTGAGAGGGAATGGGTGAATCTTATTTTCATTGGATTTGGCTTAAGGAGGGAATAACATACACATTCAATTGGGTAGGGAAATCTGTCTTACACTGCAGGAAAATAGGGGGGAAGTGGGTAAGGGGGGGATGATATAAGGGAGGGCAGATTGAGGGAGGGGGTAATCAGAAGCAAACACTTCTGAGGAGGGACAGGGTCAAAAGAGAATAAATGGGTGGGGTGGGACAGGATGAAGGTAAATATACTTAGTTTTTCACAACATGACTACTATGGGAATATTTTGCATGACTACATATGTATAAACTCTATCGAGTTGATTGCCTTCTCAATGAAGGTGGGTGGGAGGGAGGAAGGGAGAGAATTTGGAACCCAAAGTTTTAAAAACAAATGTTAAAAATTGTTTTTACATGCAACTGGGAAATAAGATATATAGGGAATGGGTTATAGAAATCTATTCAGCTCTGCAGGGGAAGGGGATAAGAGAAAGGAAGGTGATAGAAGGGAAGGCAGATTAGGTGAAGGGACATTCAGAATGCATGCTGTCTTAGGGTGGAGGGAGGGGTGAGATGTGGAGAAAATTTGGAACTCAAAATCTTGTGGACATGAACGTTGAAAAATATAAATAAATTAATTAATTAAAATAAAAGTAAAAATAGAAAAAAATGAGTTCTTGTTTCTGGGAGAAGTCTGGGGATATTAAAGGAGCTTTGCAGTTTTCTGAAGAAAATCCAGAGTACTCTCTTTCTAATTGATTCTAAGCCTGATTTCTCTTTTTTGGTGTCTATCCCAGAAAAAAAAAATCTATCTATCTATTTACCAATATTCCTCCTATCTCTTCCATTGTCAATGATGTTAAATAGAATATTGAAAGAGATTAACAATAATATCTGCCATATCTTTCAGTATCCTAGAACATAGATCACCTGGGTCTATTAACTTTAAGTCATTAGAGGTAGATAGTGTTGTCACTTTGCTTAGTTTTTGATTCCTTATTTACTAATTGACTTCTGTCCTTTGCATTATGAAAATTATTGAAGAAAAAATAAGTAAGCAAAATATGAATAAGGACTTTTTATCTTCTCTCTTTCACCCTTTCTCATTATTCCATTTCCTCCAAGCAGTACTTCTATTTCTTCTTTCATATGTAAAACGAAAGAAAAATAGACAAACAAAAAACTGTGCTTTTGTTGGTATCTGTCTTAATTGATAGGACAGGTTTATTCTGAGCTTTCAAAATGCTATTCTAGTACCTTGTGTATTTCTATTAAGTTACTTGTCCTTATTTCCATTTTTTCATAAATATTTTTGGGGATAATTTTAAGTAGGTTGATGAATGTACTCAAATTGTTGTTATTCAGTCATTTTCAGGCGTGTCAGACTCTCCATGACCCCATTTGGGGTTTTCTTGGCAAAAATACTGGAGTGGTTTGCCATGTCCTTCTCCAGCTCATTTTACAGATGAGAAGACTGAGACAAATAGGATCAAGTGACTCACCCAGGGTCATACAGCTAGTAGGTGTCTGAAGTCAGATTTGAACTGAGGAAGATGAATCTTCCTGACTGTAGGCTTGGTATTTTATCCACTGTGTCACCTAGCTGCCTACTACTCACATTAGTCTTCTTCAAAGTTTAGTAGTTTTAGATTCTGGACTTTTAGGTTGGAGTCTCAGCTCTGTCATTTATTAGGTATTTCACCTTAGGCAAGTTATTTGATTTCTTAGGACCTCCTGTCATTTCATATGGAAAATGACATAGTTCAACAAGATTCTATATAAGGATTTTTCTAGCTCCAACATTCTATGAATCTGTAAGCTTCATTGCCTCCCCCTGCCACATCACAATTACTGTAATGTCAGAATTGCATTTTTTTCCTAGGCAATTGGGGTTAAGTGACTTGTCCAGGGTCACATAGCTGGTAAGTGTCAAGTGTTTGATCTGAGGGTAGATTTGAACTCAGGTCCTCCTGACTTCAGGGCCGATGCTCTCTCCACTGCACCACCTAGCTGCCCCTGAGAATTGGATTCTTAATAACATTGCATCCTTTTTTGGCTGCATTTCCCAACAGAATAATATAGTTCCTGAATTCTATTTAGTTTTTCTTCTGAATTGACTGCTCCTCTCCCAAGACTTTATATCCATCATCACAATGTGTGTAAATTCCAACCCTAGTTAGAGCTTTTAAAGAGTAGGACTATACTAATTGCATTTGCCTTCTGAATTCTACTGTGCTCACTTAGTTGTTTGTCCTTCATTCTGGAAGAGAATCACGACATCATGAAGGTGATGCCATGACTTGCAAATGAACTGGATTTAAGTGAGGGAGGGCTGTGCAGTCACCAGCCTCACTTTCTCCTCTGGAGGCATATGGGTCCAGTTGAGAGATATAGATCAGGGCAACTGTAGATGGCCCCTGCTGACTTAGTAAACTGAATTTCAAAAAGGTCTTGTGGTCTGACAGAGTATATGTCGAATTCCTGAGTCAGGTGCAGTGACCTTCATCTATTTCTAAAGGTTTTAATCTGGGGAGAATTTTCTTCTTTTCTTCTTTCTATTGTATTCTTTCTCTTTGCCTTTTATATAGGTGTTTGAAAAATTTTGGTTAATAAGTGTTACCTAAGATTGCCATTGAATGAGGTGAAACATTGAGCTTCTATTTTAAATCTGTCCATAACAAAGAAAACAAAATAAATTCGGGCAATTAGGCACTAATGAAGACTTTGCAAAATAGTTATTGACAAAAAGCAGGTATGGGAATACTTTGGAAATCTGAACATATGCAAATCAGCAGGTCCAGATGACATACATCCTAGGATATTAAGGGAATTGGTAAATACCCCCAAACCACTTAAATCTATTTAAAAAAAAATCATTGCAAGACTAAAAAGAAGCAGAATTGCTTCCAATTCGTAAATAGAGAGAATAGAACCGTCTCTTGTAATGTTGATATCAATACTTAGCAAATTAACAGGATAAATATAGAATGAAAATCACTTTGATGTGAAGGACAATGGCATCACTGAACACAAAGCAAAACAGGTTTAAAGAAAACAAATAGCATGCAGAAATTTTGTTCTTGCTTCCTTTGTTAATAAAACAAAGAAAATTAAATGGATTTTTTTTGTTAAAATGCAATCCACTTTGAGTCTTTACTAGCTATATTTAACCAAGGTGAATTCTAAACATAATCAGAAAATAATAATCAGCAAAAATGCAGTCAATTTGGGAAACTCATGGGGGTTGTTGGATGGGTTAATATTAGATGTGATCTTACTTGCAACTTTCAGTGATGAACTCAAAAATGAAAAAAATGAAAAAAAGCTGTTTCTGAAACTTTCTGAGAATATTAAATTAAAAAGAATTGGGAACACTGACAAGGACAGAGAAATAATATAAGTAAATCTAAAAAGTGAAGAAATATGGGCAGAAAGAAACAAAATGAAATTCATATTTGAAAAGTACAAGTTAATCCGTCAGGTGAAGCATGGTTGTAAATGGATGTGAAACAGAGGGCAGAAACTTGGACAAATTTCATTCTCAAAGAAATCTCTGTAGGTTACTGCCAAACACACAGCTTATAAACCCTGGTGCAGTGTGGAAACAAAAAGGCAAATAAGTAGTCCAGTGTTAATTATCCCAGGCAGGCAGAACTTTGTTTTGAAATTCTTATTAACTGTTGTCACTTACTTGGTCTAATTAAGTTTGTTGTTGACATTAACAAGCATCTTGCTTTGCTCTAGCTTAGTGATCACCAATTAAGGCAAAACAGTTCACTCTCTAGACCAGCAAAGGTGTAAAATGGCAAGTTTTGAGACAGAAGACAAGTTTTAGCTGATGCATAGCAATGGCCTGAGATGTGATTCTCTCTACCGTCATGGAGAGGAAACAGAGTGGATGTTGAGGAGAGGTGCAGAATGAAAAAGGAGGACAACTTAAAAAAAAACAAAACAAAACAAAAACAATAGTCAATATTTTCTTAAAATAGTATAAATTCCCAATCCATTAGATAGATGTATTTTTCAACTATAATTTCAAAGATACCACCTATCATACACACACATACATATATACACAAAATTTACAATCATTTTGATTATTTGACACATACTATCTATATGAATAAAGCTAGCTAGTTTCACTGATCTGTAGGTTAGTGATATATATGCATATATACACATATATGCATGTATATACACATGTATGTGTATATGTGTGCACATATATATGTGTGTCTATATGTAATATATGTAAATATATTATATATAATAGTATAATAATACTGACCAGAATTTTAATAATTGCAATGACATGTATATAGAATGTTAAGTTTTGCAGTGTTTTTCATGTTATTTTATTTGGTACTCAAAAAATTCTATTGGTGCTGTTGTTGTCTGTAATTTATAAATGAGGAAATAGAACTGCCCTCGGACATAATGAATTCCCCGTCATCAGAGGTCTTCAAGTAGAAGCTGGGTAGATACTTACCTGGGATGTTGTCAAGGAGACTCTTGCTAAAGTAGGGGTTGGATTAGCTAACATCTGAGCTCCCTTCTACTTCTGACAGTCTACGTTTCATAGCACAGAAACATGATTCCATTTTATTTATTCATGTCATTTTGCCTTAAGAATACTTCATGCAGTTAACTTTACAAGGAGTAGATCAGTTCAAGGAAGTTCTAAAAGCTTCACAAATGATCAGTGTGTAGAGCTATGTTTTTGTTCATTTTGTTTTATTTTTAAATGTGAAATAAGTAAACATATCTATTTGATTAGGAAGTTTATGTAAAAGGATACTTGTAAGATGTACACACTGAACAGAGGCAAGGATTATTTGGTATGATTTTAAGACCACAGGAAAAAAGAAAGAAATTGAATGAAGAAAAGACAATTTCAGAAAACATCTTCACAGTCAATTGTGATGGAACAAACCTGTAGTTGTGGCTGCTAGAGGCTGAGGATGATAGAGCCTTGGAGCTCAGTAGTTCTGGCCTGCAGTAGGTCTAAAAGCTGATCAATTATCTATTCTTTAGTCCAGGGACAATATGCTGAACCCCTGGGAAAGAGGAAGCCACCAGCTTACCTAAGGAGAGGCAAACCGGCCCAGGTGAGAAATAAAGAACATCACAGCAAAAGATGGAAAGAAAGGAAAAAAAGGAAATCACCTTCCCAAAAGTATGTTATTCCAATCTAACAATAATTGGCATTCTGATGTTCCGGAGCAAAGTTTCTGGCACATAAGCCATTCTAATAATTCTTATGGGGACATACTGATGCAATAAGACAATATTATGCCTGGCTCCCCCATTATCACTCAGGCTGAGAATGTTTATGCAAATATCCAAATGGGGATTGTCATTCTCAAAAAAAAAGAAACAGTTATAGAAAAATACAGATTAGGTTTGAGGAAAATTCTTTGTAAAAAGGTGACTACTATGTGCAAGATACTGTGCTAGTTATTAAGGATACAAAGAAAAAAAGGAAACATTCCTATCTTCAAAATGGCATCTTCTTAATTTTGTTCTATATTTTATATTTAATAATAATAAAGCTAGTCTTCAAAATATCTTCAAAATGACATCTTAATTTTTATTTCTTATTTATAATAGTAATAATATGGTATTTATATAGTGTTTTCTGTTTGCAAAGACTTCACAAATATCTCATTTTATCCTCATAGCAACCCTGTGAGAAAGGCATTGTTGTTGTTATTTTATTATTATTCCATAATAGTTACATCATCATTACCCATATTTTATGGATGAGGGAACTATCGTGGAGTGTAGTCAAGCAACTTGTACTTTGTAAACTTGATTTAAATTGTTTTGGTTGTTGTTATTATGTGTGAATTTAGGGAGCTCAAATATTCTTGTTGCTTAAAAATATACCTCTATTTCTTAAATCCAGGCCTGTAAATATACCTTTAGTCACAACATTAATTGGCTTTTTGATCATGGCATTAAAAGTTGCTGTTAAATTATAAATATCATGTGGAATGGTGAAAACCATTATAAATAAATATTGTCTAAACTCAAATTAGTTTATTAGATTAGCAAATTAAGGAATAACAGAGAAAAGTCCAGAAAGATTAGGACACATGAGAAGTCATTACCAAAGAAGAAATAAAAGGATAGGTGTTTTTACTTAGAATAGTTATTATCAGTGATAGAATGAAAATCATTTATTAAGTACTTACCATGTGTACTGAAAATATGGAATATTAGACCATAAGCTCTTTGAGAAAAGTGACTGTCTCTTGCCTTTCTCCCACAGTTTAGCACTGAGCTTGGCACACAATAGAAGCTTAATGAATACTTATTGACTGACTTTAGTTTGTAAGATGATGGGGACTGTCTTTTGCCTCTTCTTGTATCCCCAGCTCTAAGCACATTGGTTGACACGTAGTAGACACTTAAAAAATGTTTCCTGATTGATTGATATAAAACAATTAGTCAATCTCCACCCTTAGAAACCTGTATTATAATAATAGCAGAAGAAATGCATCTTTGGAAAAGTGGTTAGGGAAGGATATTTTGATCTGGGACATAACAAGGATAGTAAAATTTAGTTATGACATGTCGTTTCCAGAAACAATGAGAGTATTGATTTAATTACAATCAGGGTGGAGTTATGGTACATTAAACTTTGGGAAAGGGAGTTCTTTGGTTGGTTTTCTGTCTTTCATTCTCCAAGAAGATCAAAGTGACATCATTATTTTGGGGTCAAGGTACAGTATTTCTGACTGTGGCTGATAAGACCAATATGAATTCAAAAGGTTTTAACTACAGTTTGGACACAAATAGTCCACATGGAGTGTAGATGTCTCTAAATTTGTGCATCTCACATTTCTTTGGAGCTACTGCAATTCTGCTTTGCTCATAGAGCCTAGCTCCTTCTTTGATGCAGACACACCATGCTGGGCAGTCCTGTGCCACTGTCTCCTATGTCTCAAATCAATTCCAAAGTTCTTCAGAGAGACCTTGAAAGTGTTCTTATATAGCTTCTTCTGACTTCTGTGTGAGAGCTTACCTTGTGAGTTTTCTGTAAAATAGTCTTATCAGCAAATGTACATTTGGCCTTTGAACAACATGGTCAGCCCATTGGAGTGGTGCTCTCTCCGTAGTAGGATTTGAATGCTTGGCAGTTCAACTCAAGAAAGAACCTCAGTGTCTGATACCTTATCTTATCAGGTGATTTTCAGAAACTTACCAAGACAAATCAAATGGAAGAGATTCAGTTTCCTGGCATGGTGCTGGTAGACTTTCCAGGTTTCATAGGCACACAACAATGAGGTCACCACAATGGCTCTGTAGAATTCAGTTTATTAGGCAGTCTAATACCTCTTCTCTCCTACATTATCCTTTGGAGCCACCCAAACACTGAGCTAGTTCTGGCAATGTATGCGCCAACTTCATCTGGCAATGCATGTGGACATACCTGGAAAGTATACCATCAAGGTAAGTGAACTTGTCCGTAGCATTCAAAATTTCTCCATTTTCTGTTATTGATCATTCCACATGGTATGGTGCTGGTTGATGGAGAATCTGTGTTTTCTTGGTGTCAATAGTTAGGCCAAAATTAGTGCAAGCAGCAGAGAACCAATCCCCATATTTTCTTGCATTTCAGTCTCAGAGGTTGCATTAAGTGCATAATTATCTGCAAAAAGTCACATACCATTCTCCCGCCACTTTATTCTTGGCAGCCTTTTCAAGTTATCATCACTGCAGTAACTGACCTTGATGCCATTTTCGTCCGTGTTGAAGGCATCCAACAAAGTTACTGAGAACATCAAGCATGGGAGCAAGCACATAATCCTGCATCATCCTCTTGGTGACTAAGAAAGTACGAGAGCGTCATCCATTATTGCGAACCCATGAAAACATGCCATCTTGAAACTCATGTATAATACTATTGAACTTTTTCTGGGCAACCAAATTTTTCCATGATTTTCCACAATCCCTATGATGTATGATATCAAAGGCCTTAATCTAGTTGACAAATTTTGTATACAGACCTTTGTTCTCCTCCTGGCATTTCTCCTGGAATAGTAGGGCAGTACACAACATATCATCTGTTTATTGGCCCTTTCTGAAGCCACAGTAGCTCTTGGGTAGATGACCATCTTCCAGGTGAAGGATCAGACTATTAAGGAGGACTCTGGCAAGAATCTTGCTGGGAAAATGCAACTAAGATTAGAAGGGAAGAGAAAATCTGGGAAACAATTTTAACAGCCAGTATCCCTGATAAAGGGCTCATTTATAAAATATATAAAGAACTGAGTCAAATTTATTAGAGTACAAGTCATTCCCTATTTGATAAGTGTTCAAAGGATATAAATAAAGCAGTTTTCAGATGAAGAAATTAAAACTATCTATAGTTATATGAAAAAATGATCCAAATTACTATTGATTAGAGAAAATCAAATTAAAATAACTCTGAGGTGACACATCACACCTATCAGATTGGCTAATATGATAGAAAAGAAAAATGAGAAATTCTGGAGAAGATGTGAGAAAATTGGAACACTAATAATGTTGTTGGTGGAGTTGTGAACTGAATCAAACATTCTGGAGGGCAATTTGGAACTATACCCAAAGGGCTATAAAACTGTGCATACCCTTTGATCCAGCAATATTACTACTAGGTCTGTATGCCAAAGAGATCATAAAAAAGTGGAAAGGACTCACATGTACAAAAATATTTAGAGCCGCTCTTTTTGTGGTGGCAAAGAATTGGAAACTGAGGGAATGTCTATCAATTGGGGAATGGCTGAACAAGTTGTGGTATATGAATATAATAAAATACTATTGTTCTATAAGAAATGATGAGCAGGAGGATTTCAGAAAATCCTTGAAAGACTGATGCTGAGTGAAGTGAGCAGAACCAGGAGAATATTGTACATAGTAACAACACTGTGTGATGATCAACTGTGATTGACTTAGCTCTTCTCAGCTATACAATGATCTAAGACAACTCCAAAAATCTTGTGATGGAAAATGCTTACCACTTCCGGAGAAAGAACTATGGAGTCTGAATGTGGGTAGAAGTATGCTATTTTTCTCTTTTTTTTTCTTTCTTGCGGTTTTTCCCTTTTATTCCGATTCTTCTTTCACAACATGACCAATGTGGAATTAGGTTTGATATGATTGTATATGTATAATCTACATCAAATTGCATGCTATCTTGGAGGGGGAGAGAAAAAAAATTAAAACTCAAAATCTTATAAAAGTAAATGCTAAAAGCCAAAAAAAATTGAAATTAAAAAAAAAAAGAATCTTGCTGGCAATGACTAACAAAGGTACTACCCCCCCACCCATTATTGTCACAGGACAACTTATTTACTTTTCCAATTCCAAAATTGAGTTGGACGAGATGTCCTTACCAGAAACAATATAAGTATTGATTTAATTACAATCGGGGTGGGAGGGTGGTACACTCAGGTTCAGGAAAATGGGAAAACCACACTGAAGGCAAGAAAATTGCCACTAAACTAGAGGATTTTTTAAATATTTCTTTAAGTTTTTACATCCTTTTCACTTCCATATTGTAAAAATGCCTCCATCCAAACCTAAGACTGACTAGATTAAGGAAAAAATTGAGCATTCAAGAAAAAATTAGCCAGCATCCATTTTTTTCCAGAAAATAAATAGAAGGAAAAAAATCACAAGACTCAGTGCAACAAGTGTATTAGAGGGAGCATTTCCTTCCAAAAATTCCTCTGGCTCTATTCCTGATTGCCTCCCAGCAAAGCTAAGCAGGGATAAAGGAGAAAGGCAGGGACTAGAAACCAAAAATAGTAGGGGGAATGCACTGATGCTACCTACCCTGGGGTTTCACTAATATGTTTTCAGGGATCATTATGTGGGAGATAAGATGCATGGTCAGTAGAAAGAGAGAAAGAAAGTAGAGATAAGATGTGAACCACAGTTTTTGTTTTTGTTTTTTTCTTGGTACAACACAATGAAACTCTCTCAGGCTTTTCCTGTGAAAGAGTCATATACATCCTGTGAACTGTCATCAAAGGCACCGGTGACACATATGGTTTCCTTCTTTTCAATCTAAAGTGTTTTTCTTTCAGATCACATCTTTGTTAATAAATCCAGAGAGAAAAAAGAAAATAGCCATTCACCTCTCCCCACAAAACACATGAAATATGCTGAATAGACAGGCATTGTGGCTTCCATTCCAAGGTGAAAGGCTCATGTAGTCTCCTTGTGTGGAGCTTGGCAAGTATGTGTGTCTTTATTTCTGGAGGCCATGCCCTCAGCTGCCCACTGGGGAAAGGCCTCATTGCTCATATACATTTTCTGAGTGTCCTCTCCATCCTGGATCACCTTTAACCTATCTCTCAGACAAGTATTGAGATATCAAAAGATAAAAACCTTGTACCTAGGATCTCATGATAACCACCTCATCAGGATTGGTGGAACAGATTACTAGTGCAGAGCAGGTGGTTTGTGGGGGGTATTGTCTACCAACACCAGCATCTCCTTTCCATAGCCTGGAGTGTCTGAGGGAGAACTTGAATGCAGGTCTTCCTGAATCCAAATTCAATATGCTATCTATTACAGCACGATAATATCTCAGGGAAAGTGAGCAGGGTAGTGAAAAGACTAGATGGATGATACACCTTCTCTTCTGCCTCTCATTTGCACTTGAGACCAGAGCCATAATGACTACTTGCCTAGGCCCATGACTGTGTAATCATGTGTCTGTCACAGGTGAATTGTTCAAACCCTCTCCTGAAGCTCCAGTTCATGCACTGAATCTTGTGAATCCTTAATCAGCCCCAACATATGGGTTCACCTACTACAAACACCTTGTACCAGCCCATATTTGCAGTTATACAACAGACATTTCTCTGTGATCTAAGGGGTTGGTCTGAAAGCAGGCTTTTGAAAGCATGACAGCATTGGGCATTGGGAATGTGAGAAAGTTAGAAAGAACACACACACACACACACACACACACACAGGAAATCAGAAAGGGGAAGGCAGGAAGTACAGAATCACCACACAGGTGATGATCATAAAAATGAGTTCTTCTGGCTTCCAGGCCATAGGGCAGTTTCATAGGCTCTGTTTGAAAAATACTAAGAATAGGAAAAAACTAAGTAAAAGTCTTAAAATCTCCAAATCAAAAAGAATAGTAGAAGTCATTTAATTAATCTAATTCCTGAAAAACAAAACAAAACAAAACAAAACAAAACAAAACAAAACAAAACAAAACA
>NW_020947186.1:1899191-2037290 GCF_900497805.2 Vombatus ursinus
CAAAACAAAACAAAACAAAACAAAACAAAACAAAACAAAACAAAACATATTCTCTACAACATCCCTGACAAGTAGCCATCCAGTCTTTTATTGGAAACCTTCTCTGAGCAAGAATGTATTACCACTTTAAGCAGCTCATCTAATTTTCTGTTGGTCTAATTGTTAGGATGTTTTTGATCATGTCTTGTTGAAATTTGTCTTTGTAAATCCCTGCCCCCCATTCATTGCTTCTAGTTCTGCCCTCTGGGGTCATGAAGACAATATATTGCTGTTCTGCAATATATACCTTCAAATTTTGGAAGAAACTGTCATGTTGTCCCTAGTTTTCTGTTCTTTAGAGACAGCCTTCAGAATAACAAATCACAAGTGCATGGACTGAAAAAAAAGCCATGCAACTGAATTCTTCCCCATTAAAATAACATTAAGTGAAAAATATGCCTCAGCTTTATCAGAGTCACACAATTGAATTATTGGACCAAATATACTTAAGCCTTCATTAGTCACATTATTAAACATTTATTTTTCTTCATCATCTAATTTTCTTTTATTTTTTAAATTAATAAGTATTTTATTTTCTCTCCCTCCCACTTCCTCTCCATGGGGGAAAATAAAACATCATATAACAAATATTCATAGTAAAGCAAAAGCAATTCCCAAAATGGCTGTGGATCAAAAAATATTATCTCATTCAACATTCTCAGGCCTTCACCCATCTATCAATAGGTGTACAGCATGCTTTATCATCTGTCCTCTGGTGTTATGATTGGTGTTTGCATTGTTCAGAGTTCTTAAGTCTTTTAAAACCGATTGTTTTTCTCCTTGGTTTTCTCCCTTTACTCTGCATCAGCTCATATAAAGCTTCCCAAATTTCTTTGAAATCATCCCTTTCATTATTTCTTATACCACAATAGTATTCCATTATAGTTGTCTACCATAATTTGTTTGGACATTTTGGTAATTTCCCAATTAATGGGAAGCCCAGTGGCTACAATTTTTTTCTACTTCAAAAAAAAAAACAGGTGTACGAAGGAGCTATATATAATTTTGTATAAAGGAAGTTAGATAGAGCCTTGAATAGAGGTGCTAGTAAAAACTTAAGTAAAAATATGGCCTCAGACATTATAAAATTCAGCAAATTACTCAACCACACTGAACTTCAGTTTCCTTACATGCTAAATATAGATAATAAAATCACTTACCTCTCATGGTTGTTATGAGGATCAAATGACATCATATATGCAAAGCTCTTTACAAACTTTAAAATGTTATCTAAATTTTAACTATTGTGATTATTACATTTGTAAGGGTTATTTTTACACTTTTTTATATCTCTTTAGGATATATACTTAGTAGTAGTAACTGTGCATCAAAAGGAATGCACAGCTCAGTACTGTTTTGAATATATGTACAAATTTGCTTTCTAGAATGCTTGTATCACCACTAACAATGAACTTATGTTTCCGATTTTCTACAGCCTTTCCAATGCTTGTCTTCACATTCCCCACTTTGGTTCACTTCGCTAATCTAATGGACTTAATGAGATAATACTGCTCATGATCTTCCTGCAAATGAGATTCTGTTCTAAACCAGAGTTCCTCTGGACTTCCATATATCTTTGCTTTAGCAAAAACAACTATGTTGCTTTGTCCAAAACACTATCTAGGTTCTTCTGTTTTCATTATGTTTTTGGATTCACATTCAGTTGAAGTATGTTAGGAAATGGCAAAAGCATACATCCTTATCTATTCTTTTACTTGTTTCATTCCCCGCCCCCCCCCAATATCTTAATATGTAACTTAGGTTAGAGTTGTTTTAATTGCATGCCATCTTTTCTTTTTATTCCTTTCCCCCTAATTTGATGAAACTTTTGACCTTTGTTTGACTTAGTTGTATATATACAACTATTTCAAAATAACTCCCATGTTGGCATAGTTTTCTGTCTGCTAAAATAAAAAAAATCATTTGTTGTAATATCATTTGGTGCTCGCCATGTCTAAATCCTCCTAATAGCAGCAAGTCTTTAATAAAGCCTCCAAGCATCTTTCTCCTGAACCATATTTTGCAAAGTACTTTTTTTTGCTGTCATCTTTGCATTAAAAATTCATCTTTGCTTTTAAATCAGTAAACTTTAAAGTTTAATATCAAGTTAATTTGGAGGATCTTACTCTTTTTTCATATAATTTCTTGCCCTCTTCAACCACCACAAAATAATTTCCAATGGTTTTTGTGACTTTTTTTAGTAAAGGTAATGTGAATAACTACATTAAGAGATTAGAATAGGTCCCATGGAATTACATTTATTGTTGTCTTTGGATGCATGAAAATACCAACTCTGTCAGCTCTTTTTGTCCTCCTTACAACAGAGCATTGGTGATCCATGACTTGTTTTAGCTACAATGCCCTTTTATCTTCAAGTTTAACTTATAGTAAGAAAATTCTGCATGATGTAACTAAGTTCCTCCAGTAACATGTGATAAGGATCTTACATTTAGAACACTATGTGTTAAATTGATGTGAATAGACAACGTAAACTTGGCCCTTTCTATTCCCTTTTACATCACTCTTCTAATGTCATTGCCTAAGCAGAAACATCACAGGAGTAAAAGCCATTTTGTATTTATCTTTGTTTCATGCCCAGTTATGCCAAAGATTTCTTTATTTAGTGCTCACCCTCCTTGTTTTAATGATCTTCTCTCTACCTATCTAGACTGATCCTCAGAAAACAGATTGTCTTTCACAGGCCCATACACGTATGATTCAGTATGATTCAGAATTTCTACTCTGCTAGCATAACATAGTATTTGAGAACACAAGTACATTCCCATGCAATGAGAAAGACATAGGAACAAGCTCCTGTACATCTATATAGATGCATATACACACATATGTGTACACACTGCAAATTTATTCTGTGAAAATCAATATTTTGTATGAAATCCTATAAGAATCTCTAGTTTGTATTAACATATTTCACCCCAGTCAAATTTTAAACATTATTCTACTTAATTCTACAAATTAATTTTCATTTTCTCTAAATAAAAGCAAGAAGGACATATTTGGGATGAAAGATAAAAGTGAGGTTTTAACCTTTTTATGATTATTAAAGATTTCAAGGCAGTTTTCAGAAGAGAAAGAAGGTATGCTTGCCCTGTAGACCTGGGCAAGTTCTAATTTGGGTAATTGAATTCTACCTGCCAATTTTTTTTTTCCCTACAGTATTTAGTCTATATAGCTATTAAGCAGCTGCTATGTGTTAGTCCAGTGATGGCTGCATATTAGTGAAGGAAATGACTCTTTCCTTATTTCTATACTGATTTTGAAATAATTAGGATCAATAAGAGTTTAATAAATGTGTTTTAAAGCACCTGGGAATAAAGTTTAGGTAACCTTTAAAATGAATTGAAATATCCTAGGTAAGTTGATTGGTAAGCAGTTTTCTTTAAAATCATCAACAAACATTTATTTGGTACCTACTATGTACCAGATGCTCTATTAATCTTTGATGATACAAAGAAAGGTGGAATGAGTACCTGTCCTCGAAGAGCTCACAATCCAATGAGTATATATTGTTTTCTCAATAATATCCATCACCATGGAGGGATGTGTGTGTGTGTGTGTGTATCCCTGTCTACCTGTGGGAGAAAAATGTGATGTGGGGCAGACCAATTGACTTGTAACCTTTTGAGTTAGGTTTGAATTTAAATGCTGATCAGTTCCATGGAATTCTAGTTTTTATAATATGTAATAATAGTATGTTTACTCAGAGTAATAATTCATACTTTTCATCTTCTTTTCAAATTTGAATGAGTCTCAGATTTCTCGTTGGCCTTCGGCTGCTCTTCTAGTTTCTGATATGAAATACTTTATACTGTGTGCTAGAGTCAGCTAGTACAAATTTATGAGAGCCAATAGTTATATTTCCTGGTGAACTTTTACACTTCAAAAAATAGGCTAACAATACAAATCAAGACTTGATTTATGTCTTTATTGCTTGTCTAGACTTAAGAAAGTAATGAAAAAAATGTTAAAAATTCAGATTAAACTTAAAAGTGTGTCATGAATACATTCTCCTCCATTTGAGAGCCAGTTTTTAAACATTTAGCAGCCTATGCCTTATCCTGTGACTCATAAAATAATAATTTTGTTTCTTCTACGTTTTGTCTAGAACTTCCCATTTTGTTTGCTATGGCTGGATTTGCTTATTGGATCTACTGAGTTAGAGTGACATCTTCCTCTAAGATAAGACAGGAATTCAATGGAGCTCACAAGTGATTGTCTAGTTTAAGTCCTCATTACTTATTACTTATAGTATTGCAACATTAAATATCTCTCTTGACTCCACCATCAAATGGATGTTGTAGATCACTCAAACTTATACCCAAGGAAATAGAAGTGAAACATGATATAGGAGGAAAATCACTTATACTTGAGTCAGAACAATTTTTACCTATGTGACCTTGTACAAATCTTTTAACCTTGCAGAACTTTCAAATTTTCATCTGCAAAAGGACAGGATTAGAACATATGGCCTATGAAATCCCTAGATCTCTGATCCTAGATTTGCTATTCATCAAAAATGTTCATAATGTACAGTGCCAGACACTCAAAAATCACTTTAATAAATATTTGTTGATTAAATAATCTAGTATGCACCTGAATTGGTGCATTAAAATCCTACTTCTTCCAGAGGCAGCATATTTGGCTTTTTAAAAACTCCAAAAGCTAGGAATATTTTCCTTATATAAAACAGAATCCTTGTCTGCAATTTCCATTCACCACTTATAATTGTACCCACTGTGACCAAACAAAATGAACCTAATATGTAACAACCCATTAAGAACTTGAAGACAACTAGCATATCCTCCCCTGGGTCTCTTCTTCCCCAGACTATATATACTCAGTTATTTCAACTGGGAATTTCTTTTTAGGTATATGTTGAGCTATATGAGTTCTGAAGTGCTTTCTAACTTTTAAATTTTGTGATGCTGGCTATCCATAATCCAAGTATGACACCTTGAACAGCAGTTTACACTTAGAAGCTTCTTACTAAATGTTTGCTGAAATAATTGCAATTAATTATTGATATGGTTTCAAGTTTCTGAATGCCCCTGTTTCCATTTTTCTGGAGGCTCTTTCATCAATGTCCTTCTTTAAATATGAGGCTCAGAACTGGAGATAATACTCCAGATTTTCTCTCTTTAGAGAAGAATACAGTAGTGTTATTACCTTCTTCATTCTGGTCTCTATAACTAGTGTGAAGTGGGATAGGATTTATTAAGCACCTACTATGCACCAGGCACTTAAACAAATGATTGACATATATTATCTAATGTACTCACAACAACCCTGGGAGGCAGGTAGTATTAGCATCCCCATTTTGCAATTGAGGCAACTGTAGTAGACAGAGGCTAAATGACTTACCCAGGATCACACAACTGATTTTTTAATACCGACCCAGCTCTCTATCCATTTTAATAACTAATTTTCTATATTAATTCAACCAGAGGTCCTTTTAGTTTGGTTTTGTTTGTTTCCTTGATTTGAGTGTCATATCACATTAGAACTTGCTAGTTATTTACTCATTAAAACACCCATTGGTATCCTTAAAAAAATAATAATAACAGGTTCCAGGGCAAATTCCTGAGATACTCTTCTTCTTCTTATGATATTGACAGCAATTCGTTAATCATAGCTATTTAGGTCAGGCACTCAAACAGTTTCAAGTTCACCAAAGTATGCTTTTATTCAGGCCATTTCTCTTCAGGCATGATATTTCTGTGGCATTCCTCATGTAGACTAGTCAAATAACCCTGACAAAAAATGTAATTAACCTAGTGTGACATATTTTTATGAATATTTGATTGCTCTTTGTGATTATTGCTTTCCTTCTTAAATACTAAGAAACTATCTTTCAAATAACATATATAATTTTATCAAACATCAATGTCAAAATCTCTTTTTTTAGAAAAAAAAACCCTGGAAAATTTGCCTATTTCTGCATCTAAGCATCTATCTTTGTTTCTAGTTTACTTTGGAAAACAGTTTCTACATTGATAATGAAAATCAGACAGAAAGACAAACGAAGGTAGAGATGGAGACACGGAAAGAGGTAGATACAGAAAGACAGACAGAAAGAGAGAGAGAAAGAGAGAGAGAGAGAGAGATCTCCAAATTACGCAGAGAATAATTTCATTTCTCGTACTGCATTCTTTTCCTTTTATAGATGCCAATAATTATCTTTAAGCCAAAATTAATAATTTTCCGGCTGTTCTATTTTCAGCAGAGTTAAAATGGGTATCTATATAGCTGAAATTCTCTGTCTCTAATAATATATCCCACTGTGCCTGGTTTGTGACATTTCCCAATCCTTCTTTTAGACAAAAGGCCTTAAGCATTCTCTCACTGTAATATTGTTTTGATTTTTCCTCTTATTGATCCTCCTCTAAATGTCTTTTTCACATTCATTCATTCATTCGTTTATCTAACCATTTGTTTTAACTTTAAAACATGATTTCTTCATAGAAATATATCTTCTTTATATATGATGCTGCTTTATGCTCTTTTGGACTAATCCACTCACTTAAAAAGATTTAGAGCTTTATAAAGAATCAATATGGTATAGTTGATATGGAACTTGTCACAGAGCAAGGAAGATCTGGGTTCAAATAATATTAGCTTTTCATCTCTAAGAATCCCTCTAATATTATCAGATTCTAATATGGCATCCAACTGTATTGATAGAGGAACTTTAATCATCTATGGATCTTATCCTTATTCTTATACACTTTCATTTTCATTTGCAATCAAGATTCTCATTCCCAAATAATTTACTGATGTGTATAATTTACCTAACATTAATATTTCTACTTTACTTTGTCAATTACACATACTCTGTAATTTTGTATAGCAGAGGTGTCAAAATCAGAACCAAGGGGCATTCAGTCCGCAAAACTCAGGAGAGCTGTCTCAATGAGATTAAAATGTCCTTAGGAAATTTTTACCAAAATAAATAAAATATAATACAACATAGACAATACTGATTCTTGGTTTTTCTAAATCTATATGGAACCCACAGGGATCCCTTTCTATTTGAGTTTGATACCACTGGCAGATAGCAATTTAATGATGTTATTGCTTTTATTTGTATGTAATGTCTTTTAGTAATTACACTTCGTGGATATTCTTTTTCTGATATCATGGCTATGGTACCTAGGTGAGGGGATATATGAGAATGCAGTCATGTATGTTTCCCCGGGATGTTCCTGAAGTAGTTGTATTAGAAAGGCATTCACCAATCTTGAGAAGAGGGATTCTTATATTTCTCTTTTCAAAGAAGTAAAGTGGTGAGAAGATAGCCAGATTTAGGTGTGATTCTTTTAAGAGACTCCCATGTTAACATCTTTTCCATGTCTTTTACTCATTTTACTCAATTTTACTCATTTTACACATTAGAGAAATAGGATAGAAATTAAAGAATGACCCGTTTTGATAAAATTATGAAAAATATAGTAATTTTCTCAGAAACCTTGTATTTGCACATGGCAGTCATAATTTAGAAATGCTTGAGCCTGCAGTTCAATCTGTCTTAATTAAAATGTCTTCTGCACATTCTTGCAAAGTATATAGTTATTTCTCATGTCATGGGGTGAGGCAAAGGGGAAAAACTGCTATGACCAATATTTCACTTCAGGCCTATTTCACTGCTATTGCTACACTTTGCTCTTATCTGAAATTAAGTCTTTTATCTGCTGTCATGATGAATATTATTAAGTGAAAAGCTTTTTTCCGTCCCACTCCCAAACAAAGGTACTAAACATTTATTCCATGTTATACCCCTTACAATCAGGTGATCAAGCAAATGTTAGAGCCCCGCAAAAGTGACCAGAATACTTACCACTTTATTTTCTCAGTAAAATAAAAAATTGTGGCTATTTTAGTTTACTTTGGAGAAAGCATGATAATCTCCAGCACATTTGCAAGTTACATACCCTACCATGGATTTGAACTAACACAGTAAATCATAGTATTAAAAAAAAAAAAAAAAACAAAGTTAGAGAATACAATGAGCAAAATGCAATTGCAAGCCTATGGCTGTTTACATGGGTCCAAAACAACCAGAAGGACAGTTAAGTGTTTGAATTTGTAGGGCACAATTTATTGTCGCAAATGCAGGGCTACAAACTTCTGGAAAGAATGAGGAACAAATTAGTTGGGTTTATTTTCTTCACAGTTATGTTATTTTTTACCAAGTATCTTATATTGACAGCATCTGATGATGTAGAGTGTAACATAGTGCCCTATTGGACCCTGAATACAGTCAGTTAGATGGTGGTATCGGCATACGGTTTTGGATAGAGGGAGCAATGCCTGTGAAACCAGGACAGTATGCCAGTGCCATACCAGGAAACTGAATCACTTCCATTTGAATTGTCTCAGGAAGATTCTAAAGATCACTTGGTAGGATAAGATACCAGAGTCGGAGGTCCTTTCTTGAACTAAATGGCAAGGTGTTCAAACTCTACTTCAGAGAGTGCAACTCCTATTGGCTGGCCATGTTGTTGGAATTCAAAAATGTATGCTTGCCAAAAAGACTGTTTTTATGGAGAACTCACACAGGGCAAGCATTCGCATAGTGGTCAGAAGAAGCAATAGAAGGACATTCTCAAGATCTCTCTTAAGAACTTTGCAATTGATTGTGTAAACTGGGAGACGCTAGCACAGTACCACTCAGCATGGCATGCCCACCTCAGAAAAGGTGCTGTCCTCTGTGAGCAAAATAGAATTGAATTAGCTCAAAAGAAGAGCAAGATATGCAAATTTAGAGAATCCTCCCCAAATATTTACATGGACCATTTGTGCCGGACCTGTTGTAGAGCACTCCCGAGCTCATATTCGTCTGATCAGCCACAGTCGGACACATGGTAAATTGATTCTAGCATAGTGATGTCATTTTAGTCCTCTGAGAATGAAGGACAACAACTAACCAGAAGGAGCAGTACTCAAATTTTCCAGGTAGAAGAAAAGACATCAAGTGAGAGAGAAAACAAGAAAAAGAGAAATGGAACTTGCTAGTTCATGTTTTGCCAATCATCTGGGAATTTTCCTCCATTACCCAATTATGCCATTGTTCTGAGGATAGACATTCCAAAGACCCCCTTTCTAATTTACAGTATAAGCAATGAAGAATAGTCCCCAACTTTTCTACTATTTCATGGTCAAATCTAATGCTTTGGATCTAAAATTAATTACAAGATGGATAGACAGATGAAAGAAGAATGGAATATATAGAGGGGCATTTGCTACATCCTCTTAATGCCTTAGAGTGAGTCAGATGTTGACAAGATGTCATAACTCAGGACTTAATGTCAGCTTACTAAGAGTGTTTTCAGAATGTTGTTTGGGCTTTTATTTTTGAAAGGCACTGCAACCAATCCTTCCTACTTAGATGTTCCAACATATTGCAGTGTCATTGTTTATAATACTCTGCTGATTCACTCAGTGTTTGCAAGAACTGGGGCTTATCTAAAAGCAAAATCCCCACAATCAAGGAGCTAGCAAAGTACAAAACGGGAGAAGACACAGAACTATAGGGGATCTGGGAATCATACTTTGAACTTAGTGATTAAAGATGAGAGAGCGAATGAAACAAAAGGAATGCAAATTTGGTGCCAAACTAAACCAGAACAAAATCATTTTTGCTCAGTTTACAAATGGAAGCTTTCTTATTTTTTCCCTCTTACCTATTATAACTGCTTTGGCTGTTCCTATTATCAGAGAAAACATAAATGCTGACAGACTGTGAAGCTATGCATCCTGGCACCGAATATTTCTAGCCCAGGGCAAAATGATTAGAACCTCCATGAAATAAATACTTGAGATTTTCTAGTCAAAATCCCTTCATCAGCTGACCCCACATTACCTCACTATCCTCATTTTCTACTTAAGCCAATACAATTCCATTTCCTGTTTCTTGTCTCTATGTTCTTGCTCTGTCTCTTTTACTATCTCACCTTCCTCCTTCTCCCCTGTAGATGAAGGCAATATATCAGAATCAGTCCTTGGCTTGCTGCTTTTCTCTCTACTTCCTTCTCTCATGTCTCTCATCTATAATCTTTGCTTCAATATCATGTCCAGATGAATCTCAAATTTCTCTCCCATTTGCTGACCTTTCTCTTAAACTTCAGCCATAGATTCCCAACTCTCTCCTGATTATTTCAAACTGGGAATAATAATCTCCTCAAAGTCTAAAACTGAACTCTTTTTCTTCCTCTCAAGATAGGATGCTCTCCTGAGCTCTGTAATTTAGTTAATGGCAGCTCAATATCATTTCTCAAAATCTGAAATGAGTCATTTTTTATGCCTTTCTCCCTCTTTCTTCATATCTAATCAACCACCAAGTCTCAAAGACTATTCCATTGCAGTATCTTCTCCACATATCCCTTCTTTTCCATCTGTGTTTCTACCACCCTAGTTGAATTCCTCATTATCTCAGTCCTAGGCCACTACATTAGCTTCTTAACTGGTTTCTCAACTTTAGTCTATATTCATTCCAATTTGTTTTATCCTTGATTTGGACCCTTACCTACATAAAGAATAATTTTGATGCTGACCTTTCCCCATTTAGAAACATTTACTGGTTACCCTTTTGTATTCTGTAGTAGACTAAAGTAGCCTGACATTTCTTAAAACCCCTGCAGAAATTGTTACTCATACAATTGATTCAACCCCCAATAATGTAATACTTCCCTTGTGATATCTTTTTAATTCTTGTCTACAACTAATATTTATTTTTTTCATAGTTAAAACAAGCTCTAAAACACAACTCTGTTTTAAAGGTTTTCTTCCAATAAGGTGTCTCTTACACATATGTAAAAATCATATAAGATATCTTGAAAAATATGATAATAACTCTGTTTTATGAACCTTTGTTTATTAATATAAAATGAGCAATACATATTGTCTTTCATTCTAGTTGTTTTAAAACTGGGAGGTATAGGCTTGCCAAAGGTATTGGCCATGATCATGTAGGATGTCAATGCAGAGTCCTAACTGAAGAAGACATTCCTTATAGATTATGAATACTTCTAGACAGAAATATTTCTGAAAGGCGTTGTGTTGATTTCATCAAACCCCAAAACACTACACAACTTCCTAAATAAGATACATAATAATATATCTAAGGCATTTGACCAGACTATCCATTCAAGTAGGATACAAGCTAGTAGGATGCAGAATGCATGTTGTCCAGACTGGGATCTACATACAGCTGCATCAACTAAACATAGAACTAATTCATCAGTGTATTTTTTCATGATAGACACCATGGACAATCAATACCATGGGCTGAAAATGGAAGAGAAGAGCAGGCTAGATTAACTTTGAGAAACTGTCTAACTGCCTAGCACAGTTTCCAGCAAATAGTAAACAATGAATAAACACTGGTTGACCTTACTATTAATGACCATGAATTTCCCCCTAAAATAGACACAATGTTAATAATAAAAATCATCCTACACATATATACATGTGTATGTGTATGTGTATATGTTTGTGTGTATACATACACATATATGTTTAATATTCATTAGTATATATTATATAAACATAAATCAAGATTTTTGTTGTTAAAATATTTCTATTTCAAGGAGAAATTTAGGGTGTGTGTGTGTGTGTGAATGTGTGAAATAGAATTAGCGTCCAAATAATTAAATTAGTAGGTCACTTAAAAGGGCAATAGAGTAGCATACATTAAGTGAGAAGAAGATTCCATATACACTGTTTAAAAAATACATATTGAGCAAGAACAATAATATAAGGATGACCATCAAAGTAACCTATTCCAGGTAAAGAGTATGGTTAAGGGGGTGGTGATAGTCCACAATGCAGTAACAAAAAGGAATAAATGATTAAATAAAATATTTTTCTATTCATATTTACCTGCTCTCAAGAGACCTGGAGGAAGGATTTTGCCATATGGGGAAAATCCCATCTGGAGGATTTATGAGAGGACATAAAAAATAGTCACACAAAATAAGACTATATATTTTTATTTGCACTGTTGGAGATAACAGATCTATCGAGGACTATTTAATTATATTTTAAAGTAAAATGTCAATGAGTGCTGCTAATTAGGTTTTTACATGTTTCTGTCCTGGCAGCCTATGCAAATTACAAACTCCTTGAGGCCAGAGGCAATGCCCTATTGGCATTCACCCAAAGAATCTTGCTCAATAAATGTGTTCATTCTATTTTTTGTTTTCTCTCACTTTGGAATTATTTCTTATGTTATTGCTCCAACCTATTTTTTTTTCTTCTGAATCAAACACACATCTACAAAATTAGGCAGTATTTCTATTCAAAGCTAGGGATAGCAACTGGACCTGAGATTTAATTGGCATAGGAAACCCCTAGATTAGGAACTCCCTCTACCAATGAAGGTTACCACTTTCTTTGTAGTTTTATAGTCCTAGAGAGTTTCCTAGTACACTAAAAGTTTAAATGACTTGCCCCACCCCATGTTCCATAGCCAATTCATTAGAAGCTAGACTTGAACCTAGATATTCATGACTCTAATGTCACTATAACTACCTCTCTATTAAAAGGAAAGGAATTATTGTTTCTGCCTCTTCAGTGTAGCAGGGAGGATCAGGGGAACCATTTATCTGTGAGATAAGCACTCTGACTTCTTCCTGACGGACTTGCACAATTCTGGTATCACATAAGAAACTTGTGAATAGTCCTCCATAACTTGGGATTTGCAATAGATGATTAGTAAGGAGGATATCCTCTTGTGTAGAGCTGTCACCTCTGTAGTCTACAAAAGCCCAATTCTCTTTGGATCTCATTGATTGAACAACAATTGGTTGTTGTCCTTCTTTCTAGAAGAGGACCAAAAATGATGCCATTATTCTAGAGTCAAGTTAACATTTGTCCAACTGTGACTGATCAGACCAATATGAGCTCACGATGCTTTACCACAGGTTGGTCACAAATAGTCTGTGTGAACATTTGGGGTGTTTCTCTAAATTTGTGCATCCTGTGTTTCCTTTGAGCTATTTCCATTCTGCTTTGCTCATAGAGGACAGCACCTTCTCTGATGTGGGCAAACTAGGCTGAGTGGTCCTGTGCCAGTGTCTCTCCATTGTCACACAATCAATTCCAAAGTTCTTAAGAGAGACTTTGAGAGTGTCCTTGTAAAGCTTCTTCTGACCACCATGTGAATGTCCTATGTCAGTTCACCATAAAATAGTCTTTTGGGCAAGCATGTTTTGGCAAACTTGGCCAGTCCATAGGAGTTGCACTCTCTGAAGCAGAGTTTGAATGCTTCGTGGTTTAGTTGAAGAAAGGACCTCAGTGTCTTGTATCTTATCCTACCAGGTGATCTTTAGAATCATCCTAAGACAACTCAAATGGAAGTGATTCATGGCATGGTGTTGTGAATAGTCCTCCATAACTTGGGATTTGCAATAGATGATTAGTAAATCACAGGTTTCACAGGTATACAATGAGGTCAGCACAATGGCTCTGTAGCTCTTCAGTTTGGAGTTGGTGTGAAATCACTTCTCTCCCATACTTTCCTTTGGAGCCTCCCAAATACTGAGCAAGTTCTTGCAATGCATGTGTCAACCTCATTATCAATGTGTATATCCCTGGAAAGTACACTACCAAGGTAAGTGAACTTGTCTACAGCATTCAGAACTTCTCCATTTGCTGTAACCTCTGGTTCCATGTATGAATGGTGTGGTGGTGGCTCATGAAGCACCTTTGTTTTCTTGGTGTAAATTGTTAGGCCAAAATTAGCACAAGCAGCAAAGAATCAATCCATACTTTGTTGCATCTCAGCTTCAGAGGCTGTATTGAGTGCATGATCGTCTATAAAGAGAAAATCATGCACCAACATTACCTCCACTTTGGTTTTGACTTGTAGCTTTTTCAATTTGAAGAATTTACCATCAATACGGTAGCTGACCTTGATGCCATGTTTATCCTCACTGAAAGCATTTGAGTTTATCCTTCAGGAGTTCAAGGATGCCTTTATTGTCCATCACTGTAAAGGTAAAGGAAATAGATGGTCCTGTGACAATAACAGGGTGGGAGGGTTCTTTCTGTTAGTCATTGCTGTAAAGATTCTTGCCAGAGTTCTCCTTAATAGGCTGATATTTCACCTGGAAGATGGTCATCTACCTGAGAGCCAGCGTGATTTCAGAAAGGACCAAGAAATGGTTAATTTGGTGTTCACTACCTGACAAATCCAGGAGAAATGCCAGGAGCAGAATAGAGGTCTGTACACACTGTTTGTAGATCTGACCAAGGCCATTGATACTGTAAGTTGTGAGGGCTTATGGAAAATTATGTCAAAATTTGGTTGCCTGGAGAAGTTTATCAGTATTGTACATCAATTTCATGACAGCATGCTTGCCCGAGTTCTGGATAATGGACAATGTTCTTGTACTCTCCCAGTCACCAATGGAGTGAAACAAGGCTTTGCCCATGCTTTTTGACATGATATTTTCAGCTACAACTGGACAAAAATAGGTCCCTGCCCAAGCACCACTTAATGATTATTTTTGTGGGCCCTCCTGGCTCAAAGTCAATGTAAATAGTAACTGTCTCTCTTTTGGCTAGCAACTCTGAGGGTCTTCCCCTCCCAATTTGGTGGGTTTTTTTTTTGTTTTATTAAAGGGACCATCCCTTGACTCACTTCTTTTTTTATTAATTTATTTTGAATTATCAACAATCACTTCCATAAGCTTTTGAATTTTGAATTTTTCCCTACCTCCCTCCCCTAGACAGCGTGCAATCTGATATAGCCTATACGTATACATTCTTATTAAACATATTTTCACATTAGTGATGTTGTAAGAATTAGAACCAATAGGAGGAACCACCAGAAAGAGGAAACAAAATGCAACAGAAGAACACAAAATAGCAAATAGCATGCTTTGATTTGCATTCAAACTCCATAGTTCTTTCTTCTTTGTGGATAACATTTTCCATCACCAGGCCTTTGGTGATGTCTTAGATCCTTGTATTGCTGAGAAGGGTTAAGTTTATCAATATTAGTCATCGTGCAATGTGGCTGTTATTGTGTACAACATTCTCCTGGTCCTGCTCACTTCATTCGGCATCAGACCATACAAGTTTTTCCAAGTTTTTCTGAAGTCAGCCTGTTCATCATTTCTTATGGCACCATAGTATTCCATTACATTCATATACCACAACTTGTTCAGCCATTCCCCAATTGATGGGCATCCTCTCAATTTCTAATTCTTTTCCACCACAAGAAGAACTGCTATAAATATTTTTGCACATGTGGGTCCTTTTCCCATTTGTATGATCTCTCTGGGATATAGCTGTAGAAGTGCTATTTCTGGGTCAAAGGGTATACACATTTTTATAGCCATTTGGGCATAGTTCCAAATTGCTCTCCAAACTGGTTGGATCATTTCACAACTCCACCAACAATGCAATTGTGTTCCAATTTTCTCACATCTTCTCCAACATTTATCATTTTCCTGTTTTGTCATGTTGGCCAATCTGAAAGGTGTGATGTGGTACCTCAGAGTTGTTTGATTTGCATTTCTCTAATCAATCCTTGACTCACTTCTTAAAGAGGCCTATTTATTGAATGGGGATTGTCTCACTCACAGTAAGAACTTGAAAATAATTTAGCCTAAAAAAGCCAAGATCTGAGCCAAGATGACAGGGTAAGTAGTAACTTTCACTCTTCCTCTTTGACCTCTTTAAAAAAAAAAAACCCAGAAAATAGCACCCCACGAAAAATCTTGGAAGAGCAGAACCAGCAAAAGAGGAGGTGGAGCAATCTTTTAGATCAGGAAACTTGGAGGATCAGCAAGAAAGTTCCATTTCACTAAGGTAAAATTGTAGCACATTCCAGGACAGGAAGTGTCCAGGCAAGCCTCACTCAGCAAACCAGTCAGAGAAACTGAGCTCCAGGGTGGTGGAGCAGTGAAATGGCAAGACCAGGACCCTACCACCTGCACATGCCTTAGCATAGCCAGGGAAACTGGCATATTTGAGCTCAGAGAACCATAAAGTGTGCTGTTGCAGCTCTGGCCCAGCAGCCAGACCTCCTCCTGCTCCAGTGCAGCCCAGGGAAATGCAGAAAAACCATAACTGGCCTCAGCACATGCCAGTCACCACCACTAAGATCCCATTTTAGCACCAGGTAAGCATCCAGAACTGTATATCCTCCAGCTGCTAGCACTTGAGGCCCCAGCACACAAAACCAGTGACCAGGCCCCTGGCCTGAGGCACAAGAAACTTGGGACAGTGCCCTGTACCTCAGAAGGAGAGCTCAACTTTAAAAGCCACAGAATAGGCAAACATAATGAGCAGGAAGGAGAAAAGAACACTAACCATAGAGAATTATTATGGAGACAGCAAAGATCAAAAAACAAACTCAGAAGAGGACAATATTGTCAATATACGCACATCTGAAATCTCAAAGGGAAATATGGATTGCACCCAAGGCCAAAAAATCTTCTTGGGAGAGCTCAAGAAGGATTTTAAAAGTCAAATAAGAGAAGTAGAAGAAAAATTGGAAAAAGAAATGAGAAATGCAAGAGACAGTTAACAGTTTGGAAAAGGAAGGACAAGAATTGACGGAAAAAAAAAAAAACTCTGTAAAAATGCAATTGGCCAAATGGAAAAGGAGGTATAAAAATGCAGTAAAGTGAAGATCTTAAAAAGTAGAAATGGCCAAATGGAAAGGGAGGTATAGAAATTCATTTAGGAGTAGAACTTTTTAAAAAGTAGAATTGGTCAAATAGAAAAGGAGGTACAAAAGCTAATTGAAGAAAACAATTTGTCAAAAATTAGAATTTGGCAAGTGGAAGCTAACGACTGTATGAGGCACCAAGAATCAGTCAAACAATATCAAAAGAATGAAAAAAATAGAAGAAAGCTTAAAATACCACATTGGAAAAATAACTGACCTGGAAAATAGATCCAGGAGAGATAATTTAGGAATTATTGGTCTAACTAAAAGCCATCATCAAAAAAAAAAAAAGAGTCTGTACAGCATCTTCCAAGAAATTATCAAAGAAAATTGCCCTAGGGTCCTAGAAGCGGAATGTAAAATGGTCATTGAAAGAATCCACCAATCACCTCCTGAAAGAGATCAAAAACTCCATGGAATGTTGTAGTCAAATTCCAGAATTATCAGTTCAAGGAGAAAATACTGCAAGCAGGAAGAAACAATTTAAATATCATGGAAACAGTAAGAATTATGTAGGACCTAGCCATTTCTACATTGAAGGATCAGAGGACTTGGTATATGATATTCTGTAAAGCAAAGGAGCTTGGATTAAAACTAAGGATCAATTACCCAGCAAAATTGAACATAATCTTTCAGAGGAGGAGATGGACATTCAATGAAATAGGGGACTTCCAAACATTCTTGATGAAAAGACCAGAGCTCAACAGAAAATTTCATCTTCAAATACAATAGTCAAGAGAGGCATACGAAAGATAAATAGGAAAGTAAAAACAAATGAACACGAACACACACACACAAATGTTATTAAATAAGGGTAAACTATTTACATTCCTACATGAGAAGATAATACTTGTAACTCTTGAGAATTATATCTTTATTATGACATTTAGAAGGGGTATACATAGACAGAAGGTGTGGGTACAAGTTGAAATTGATGTGATGATAAGAGAAAAATTAATTAAGGAGTGGGAAAAAGATTGCACTGGGAGAAGAGGAAAGGAAAAGAAAACAGGTAAATTACATCTCATGAAGAGGTACAAAGATCTATTACAGTAAAGGGAAAGAAGAAAGGGAGGTGAACTTTGCTTGAACCCTACTCTCATTGGATTTGGCTCAAAGAGGGAATAACATACACATTCACTTGGGTACGAAATCTATCTTATCCTATAGGAAGCAGAAGGGGAAAGGGGAAAAAAAGGGAGGGGGTGGATAAAATGGAGGGCAGAAGGAATAGAAAAAATAGCAAGGAAAAGGGAAAAAAGAGAAGAGGGATGATAGAAGGAAGTACAGATTTGGGGGGGCAGAAGACAAACAATAGTGAGGAAGGGAAGGGAAAAAAGGAGAGAGAAAAGCATAAATGGACCAGGGCAGGATGGAGAGAAAGACATAGTAATTTCAACTGTGAATATGAATGGGATGAACTATCCTATAAAACAGAAGTGAACAGCAGAATGGATTAAAACAATAATCCTACAATATGTTGTTTACAAGAAATACATTTGAAGCAGAGAAATATACAGAGAATAAAGGTAAAGGCTGGAGAAGAATATATTATACTTTGGCTGAAGTAAAAAAAAAAAGCAGGGACAACAATCCTGATCTCAGCCAAAGCAAAAGAAAAAATAAATCTTATGAAAATAGATGAGGAAGGAAACTATATTCTGCTAAAAAGCACAGTAGACAATGAAGTAATATCAATATTAAATATATATGCACCAATTGGTACAGCATTCAGATTCTTACAGGAAAAGGTAAGGGAATTAAAGGAAGAAAAAGACAGTAAAACTATCTTAGTGGTGAACTTTAACCTCCTCCTCTCAGAACTAGATAAATCTAACAACAAAATAAGCAAGAAAGAAAATAAGGAGGGAAATTGAATTTTTGAAAAGTTAGATATGGTAGATCTCTGTAGAAAATTGAATGGGGATAGAAATGACTATAATTTTTTGTCAGTAGTACATGGCACCTGCACAAAATTTGACCATGTAGTAGGGCATCAAAAACCTCACAAGTCAATGCAGAAAGGCAGAAATATGAAACGCATCCTTTTCAGTTCAAGATGCAATAAAAGTCACATGGAAAGATGAATTAAAAATTAATTTTAAACTAGATAATTTAATCCTAAGGAATGAGTGGGTCAAACAACAAATCACACAAAAAATCAACAACTTCAGAAGAATGACAACAATGAGACAACATATCAAAATTTATGGGATGCATCCAAAGCAGTTTTTAGAGGAAATTTCATATCTCTAAATGCTTAAATGAATAAAATATAGAAAGAGGAGACAAATGAATTGGACATGCAACTAAAAAAGATAGAAAATGAAAAAGATTAAAATCCTCAATTAAATACCAAATTAGAAATTCTAAAAATCAAAGGAGAAATTAAGAAAATTGAAATTAAGAAAACTATTGAACTAATACATAAAACTAAGAACTTGTTTTATGGAAAAAACAATAAAATAGATCAACCTTTGGTTAATTTGATTAAAAAAAAGAAAGAAGAAAACCAAATTACTAGTATCAAAAATTAAGAGTGAATTTACCACCAATCGCCAGAGCTAGCTCAACATTTGGGAAGCTCTGAAGGAAAGTGTGAGAGAGAAGAGGTATTAGACTGCCTACCAAATGAAAGGTCTGCAGAGCTCTTGTGCTAACCTCATTGTTGTATGCCTGTGAAACCTGGCCAGTATACCAGGATCATACCAGTAAACTGAATCATTTTCATTTGAATTGTCTTAGGAAAATTCTGAATATCATCTGGCAAGATAAGGTAACAAATGTTGAGCTAGCTCTGGAGATACATGTGTCAACCTCATCATCTATGTGTACATCTCTGGAAAGTATACTTCCCAGATAAGTGATCCACAGCATTCAAAATTTCTCCATTTGCTGTAACCAATGGTTTCACATATGGATGGTGTGGTGCTGGCCGGTGGAGAACCTCCCTTTTCTTGGTGTTAATTTTTAAGCCAAAATTAGCATAAGCAGTAGAGAATCAATGCATACTTTGCTGAATCTCAGCCTCAAAGGCTACAATGAATGCACAGTCATCTGTGAACAAAAATATATACACTAAGTCTCCTCCCACTTTAGGCTTGGTTTGTAGCCTTTTCAAGTTAAATAATTTACTGTCAGTGTGTTAGTTGACCTTGATGCCACCTTAATCCTTGTTAAAGATGTCCAACACCATCACTGAAATCATCACCCTAAAAAGCATCACAGCAATGCTTACTATCTGCTTACTACCCTTTGTATAGAAATATTCTAACAATGGAGTGAGAAGTTCCATCAGGCAATCAGAAATTGAGGAATGTATTCTTTAAAAAAATCAACTTTCTATGCTGTGAATTAATACATTAAGCAACTTTCTAATCTATTGTAAAGACTTTGAGAACCATCAAAACAAGCAAGGTAGATCCCAAAGGGAGCAGTGATTGAATGCTCCTTATTTTTTTTTATTGGTTGAAGATTAATTAGTATCTACTATATGCAAAACACTACATGGCTGACTTATTGCAGTTCTCAGACCAATAACACCTATACATTAATTTTTAAAAACTGACTTTAGTTTTTTAACATAGTCCACTTTAAGATGCTATGATTAATTCTAAAAGGACAAGATCACTTTCAGATAAGTTGACCCTTGAAATGATGTAGGGATCAAATATGATTCTCTGAAGTAAAGATTAAAATGTGACCCTTTATAAAATTGCTTTGAGATGCAACTTTAATTAAGCAGATAACATCACACCATCATTAATATTACCATACACTTCATCATTACTGTTAAATTGTTATCCATAATTTCACATTTTCAACTCATTAAAACATTCATTCCACATATGATTTTGAGACCCCATATGGCACATGAACAATAAAACATTTAGTAAAGTTTACATGCTTTTAGGATTACAAATGTCACTGTACCCAAATTCTAACTGGTAAAATCCTAGATAAGGTAAGGTTCATTTCAAATGCCACTTCTCCCATAAAACCTTTCCTAATCCCTTCAGTTAAAGTGATTTCTCCTTCAAATGAATTCTCAAAACATCTGAACCATGCTTCTCTCATTCATTCATTTCCCCTCCCCCCATTAATTCTTAAAGTCTTAAACATCTATTATATATAAAGTGTACTTAAGTCCTATTTATATTTTAAAAATAATCAAGATGTGGTCTGTACTCTTATTAAGTTTAAGATGTAACAGGGGGATTGCTATAAAGTTATAGATAAATAGATAGATACATACATACATGCATACACACTAACATACATACATAGATATTGATATATGTACACAGATATGTATTTTTGTTGTTGTTGTTCAGTTATTTACTCATGTCTGACCTTTAATGACTCCATGGACAATACTGTTCATGGACTTTTCTTGGCAAAGATACTGGAGTGATTTGCCATTTTTTGAACAGTTGATTAAGGTAAACAGAGATAAAGTGACTTGTCCAAGGGCCATATAGTTAGCATGTGTCTGAGGCTGGATTTGAACTCAAATCTTCCTCATTCCAGGCCCAGCACTCTATCCACTGAGCAACCTCACTGCTTCCTAATGTGTATGTGCAATGTACATATTTTTGTGTGTATATCATATACAGATTTATATGTGAGTATGTACACACACATAAATATGTGTGTATATGTATACATTATTGTGTCCATATACACAGGGTGGGTGCCCTACAAGTCTTAGGACAATTTTAAGCTTCATTGTACTACAAATATAATGATAACTTTTCTAATACTTAGAGAAAGAGAAAGGAAATATGCATTTATATAGCATTTTATATGTACCAGGCACTGCGCAAGCACTTTTCACAATTATTATCTCAATTGATCCCCAGAACAATCTGATGACGTAGGTGCTATTATTATCCCTATTTTATGGTTGAGGACACTAAGGCAAATGGTGATTACATGACTCACTCAGGGTTACCCAACTAGTAAAATATCACAAGTAGAATTTGAGTCCATAGCTTTCTGACTCCAAACCCATTCACTTTACAAAGAATAGCTTGATGTCTCTTATCTAATAAGAACCATATAATAATGTTATGGTTCAAAATAGACTAGATAAGAATATAATAGAATAGAAGAGAGAACAGAACAGAGCAGGATAAGAGAGATACAATACTATATGAGTTCAGATGAAGGAAGGACCATTTTAATTCAGGACGAAAAAAAAGTGAAAGCATCTTGGAAGAGGCAACACTAAAAAAAAGTTGTAGTTACTGTGTATAAGTTTTATATCTCCTATCAGATTATAAACTGAATATAAAGATAATGTATTTTTAATATATTGTTAATGAAAATAATTTGGATGTATGATCAGTGAAGTTAACTTAGCATACTCTTAGAGTATGAATCTATGCTGAAATACTGTATACTCATTTCAGCTAGAACTTAAAAAAATGTGAATACAAATAAATCATCTAATTCCAAGCATAAAAATCTTGTTTTCCTTATTTTTTATATGTGTAACTGAATACATACTTCAATTATAAATTTCTAAATGAAAATTTTATAGCTAAAAAATAAACTATCACATAATAAACTATTAACAAAGGGCCATGGATAAGGACAAGAAAAAATGCAGAAACAAAACTACAACAATTATACACTCCTCTTTTTCCTAAATTATATTGTTTAAGCTATACACACTACATTATTGAAATTACATTGCTAAGACCTAACTTCTTTTGCCGGTTTCTGTGGAAACTGGGTTGAATAAGCCATAGGTAACCAGCATGTAGCCAGCAGCTGAGAGGGTGAAATCTCACTTGCAGATTTCAGCTGCAGACTGCCTGCTGGGAGATGGGAATGCCAGTTTCCAAAGCCATTCTACACTGTTTCAAACTCCAGAGGAAAAGCAATTAAAACAAAATACTTAGCCCTATTTTAAAAATGTATATATAACTTTAATTACAAGCGTAAGGGAATATTAAAATTGAAGTGCTGCTTTCTCATTGGCTAATACAACTTTTTAACTCCTGGAGAAACACCAATTCTATAAATGGAACACTGTATCCATGGAAACAGGTAGTTCAGCTTCTAACTTTTTTCACTCATGAAAAGGTCATCTTTTATCTTTATCATTTCATGGCATACAGCAACAATAATGACCTCTGAACTGGACATTTACAAGCAGTTAATGATTGGCTAGGTTACATCATTTAATTTTACTGGGAGGCCATTTTCTTGTCCTTAACTCCAAATAAAAATTGAGTTCAGAGTCATATTTTCTTACTTTTAATCCTAGATCACAAAAGTGATGGCACTGTAAATATTTTAATTTTTTAAGCTACTGGGCATTTACCTAGGGTAGGACAAATGGGACTTTGCTCCATTGGTACCATAGAGGGATACTGATAACACTTTCAGTACTTTACCATCATTAAAATGATGGGGCTTAGTGCCAAGTTAGCAAAAGTAATTAGTTAAAATAGGAAGATACCAAGATGAAAGATTTGTCCCTGTAGGGTCCAAATCCCAGGTGATCCTAGACTCCAACAACAGTCTCACGGTATCATAGGGCCTTTGTTGTCTTTCCCATTGCTCACCTCTGCCATCCTGTCAGGTGCATTTTGTGTCTCTCACTCTGGGTCAATATGTAGGTAGTTACATAATTTCAAGGGATATCTGTTCTTTTAGAGGCTGACTTTTATATCTATTCTTTTTTAGGGACTGACTTCTAATTTTGTTTACCTACCTTGTGTGGACACATCCCTGAATAACAGAAACCAATATCCAAAACTTTCTTCAAGCATCTTAGAGTTTTTATCTTCTCTCTTCTGCTGGCACCATAGGATTTTTCTTTATATATAATAGTAATGATGAGCAAATATTATTTATATAGTCTGCTCAAAGGAATTCCCTGTCACAAGGCCATTGTTACCTCTAATAAAAGGATTCATTATTTCATAAATAGAGAAAAAAGTTGTTCCCTACTGAGGTGGCTGTTAATTTGAACTTCTGAACACCAGTAGTCTGCTTTCCCTCATATTTCTGCCAGATTAATCTTCATTATGATTTCTTCTGGTCAAGTCATTCTGCTCAAATCTTCAGTGGTTCTCTATTGCCTGCTGAATAAAACTAATATTCCTGTGCTAGTCCTTCATGGGCTTTGACAACTTTATACTGCCATACCTTTTTAACTTTATCTCATAATTATCTCCACTAAATCCCCAGAAAAAAACCTATGTTTTCTCCACCTTGCACTCACTTTGTTGTCTGCTGAATTCCTGTGGAAACAGGCCTCCTGACTGTTTCAAACCCCTCCTCTTACCCCCAAATTGTGAGTTGGTAGTGATCTTCTCACTTCAAATTCTTATGCCGTTTAGTTTTTCACCTCTCCAAGATCTCTCTTACTAGGCTAGAGATTCCATGAGGGCAAAGACCTTCTCTCATTTATATATTGTATCTCTTCCACTACCTAGTATACTACCATGAACATAGTAGGCATATTAAAAATGTGAAATTTGAATTTTTTGAATTACTTCTGTGGACCTTGGAAGAGGACATTCTATTTGTTTAGTTGTCGTTGTTCTGTGGTGTTTTTATTTTTGTTTATGGTTGTTGTTTTTGCATGTTCTAATTTATTCTTTGGTAGGGGACAACACCTGTATTCTCCTAGCACCATTGGGCAATGCCAGCCTGCTTCTATTTAACTTCTAGCCAAAGTGATCAAAATGTAAAACTCCTGCCAAAGCAATAGAATAAGATTGGATAAGCAGGGAGTTTTCATTTATTGTCCAGAATGTGTACTCATACATTACAGAAGCACTTTCAACATAGGAAGTCTTCAGGTAATGTTTACTTTTTTGGAGTTTCAGACTTGGAAGTGAAATGTTTAAAGCAAATTTATTATCTGCTTTATCTCATAAATATAATAGTAATGATGTGCAAATATTATTTATATAGTCTGCTCAAAGGAATTCCCTGTCACAAGGCCATTGTTACCTCTAATAAAAGAATTCATTATTTCATAAATAGAGACTATTTAAATAAATAAATAAATTTATTTACCACCCCTGACATCAGGGCACTGATTATATATATCTTTAATTTTGCTTCCTGAAAAACCACACTGGTATTTATAATTAGTGTTTAAATGAGAAAACTATATAATTTTATTGAGTTAACCATCTTTGGGGAATGAATGTTCACTTATCTAATAATAAATTGTTAAATTTTATAAACAAAAATTTTCTTGGAATATGAAAAGTCTTGAATGAAACTTTATTAAGCCTCCTTGCTTTTGGTTTACCTTGGAAAGATTTATTTTTCTAGGGTACATTGGTTATTCAGCATTTATATTTATTGTTATCTTTTGCACTTATTCAATAAAACATATGTAGTGATACTTAATAAATATATTTTTAATTAAACACACATTAACCGATTAACATCTGAATAAGTTTAAGATGTTCCTAGAACTTCTGTCATGTAGAATTTTTCTCTTGGGAGAACTTGTCTGGCTTTTTTCTTGTATTTTTCCAGCTTTAATCTCTGCTTTTCATCGGTGACCTTTCCACCCAGTGGAATGTTTTACCAGTCTTCTGCAAGTCTGCATCTTTATACATACATCTCTAGGTCTAATGTCATTCCTGCACTTTTTGTCTTTTTGCTTTCCTTTTCATCACTAAAGTACTTAGTAAAGCAGGTCACTGAATTACATAAAGTTTGAAATTGATGTAGGCTTTCAGAGAATGACAGGACTACGAATGATTTTGTTTTTATCACTTGTCCTGGCTTTTTGAAAGTATTCTTACTGAATGAAATTGATTTCAATTTTACTGATATTCCACTCTTGCTATGTCAAATTTAAGAAACAATAATAGAAAACAAGAATAGAGATGATCACATCAATAGTCATCAGCTACTTGACAATAATATTAAGAGTTATGTGGGAGAAATTTTTCATTGAATATCTCTGATAAAGTTATGATAACCATGATGCAGAGGAAAATTAGACGAATATTTCAGTCTAGTAGACAAGTTGCCCAGAAAGCCAAAGTGTCAAAAAAATAAAATTATAATTACCATTATTTTTGTCATTATCCTCATCATCATCATTAATTATCATTATCATTAAATGCCACATTAAGTTTTGCAATGAACACTAGCAAATGACCATAATAACTGAGTATATGATAAATCCAAAGGTCCAAACTTTTGGGATGAGAATTCACTATTTGACAAAATTTGACAAAAACTGCCGGGAAAACTGGAATGTGGTTGGTCAAAAACTAGGTATAGACCAACATCTCACACTGTATATCAAGATAAGGTCAAAAAGTGTTCATGATTTAGATATAAAGGTTGATAACATAAGCAAATTAGGGGATCATGTTTTACAAGCAAGAGTTTACTTGACAAATCTATGGATCAGGGAAGAATTGATTACCAAACAAAAACAGAGATCTTATGAGATGTAAAATCAATAATTTTGATTATATTAAATCAACAAGGATCTGCACAAACAAAACCAATGCATCCAAGATTAGAAGGAAAACAGAAAACTGAGAAAAATAATGGTAAGTTTCTCTGATAAAGACTTCATTTCTCAAATGTGTGGAAAACTAAGTCAAATTCATAAGAATACAAGTCATTCTCCTATTGATAAATGGTCAAAGGATATGAATAGGCAGTTTTCACATGAAGAAATGAAAGTTATTCATAGTCATATGAAAAAAATCACATGAAATTCAAATGAAAATAATTCTGAGGTTCTGACACCTATCAGATGGACTAATATGGCAGAAAAGGAAAATGACAAACTTTCATGAAGATGTGGGAAAATTGGGGCACTAATACACTGTTGGTGGAGTTATGAAGTGATCCAACCATTCTGGAGAACAATATTGAACTATGCCCCAAAAGGTAAATCTATGCACAATCTTTGACCCAGCCAGAGGACTCCTAGGTCTATATCCCAATTTTTTTTTTCAAAAGGAAATTATCTATATGTAAATATACATAAGTATGAAAGCTCTTTTTCTGGTGGCAAAGAATTGGAAATTGAAGGGATGCCCATCAATTGGGGCATGGTCGAACAAGTTGTGACCTTTTATTGCAATGGAATACTATTGTGTTGTAAGAAATGATGAGCAGGATCCTTTCAGAAAATTATAGAAATACATGAACTGATTCAAAATGGAGTAGCAGAACCAGTAGAACATTGCACAGAGTAACAGTAACATTGTAAGAGGATCAACTGTGAATGACTTATCTGTTCTCTGCAAAATAATGACCCAAAACAATTCTGAAGGATTTATGATGAAAAATGCTATCCACCTCCAAAGAAAGACCTGACAGAATCTGAATACAGATTAAAACATACTTTTTTTTTAAATTTTATATTTCTTATGCTTTTTTTTGTCTGCATTTTCTTTCACAATATACTCATTATGGAAATGTTTTGCATTACTGGACATGTATAACTTATATCAAATGCTTCCTTTCTCACTAAGGGGTTTGGGAGGGAGGGAAAACATTTAGAACTTGATTTTTTAAATGAATGTTACAAATTGTTTTTACATGAAATTGGAAAAAATATTTTTAAAAGGAGACCAGAAGGTGTGAGAAAGGCTACGGAAAGGCAAATATACTAAAGTAATGCTACAGGAGCTTCTGAACTGGTAAATCAAAGCTGAAGAATCATTTGGAATTATGTGATAAAATCTTTAAACTATTAATACCCTTTGACCCAGTTTTCATAAAACTATAAAGTTACACTGTATAAAAATATTCCTAGCAGCACTCTTTGTGGTAGTGAAAATAAACAAATAAACAAAACTAACTGGAAATCTAATTGGCATAATCAGATAGAGAATAGTTGAACGTGTGTGTGTAGGTAATGCAATATAAGAAAAGACAAATATGAAAAATTCTGAGACAAAATCATGAAAAGCTATTTATGAAGTTATATATAGTTTATGTATACTGAAGAAAATAGCACAAGTAGAATGATTTGCATAATGACTAACATAATGCCAATGATATAATATTAATAAATGATCAAACTATGATGATTTATGATGACAATATTTTAGTAGTACTAGTATATATGTATGTATATATGTATGTATTTATATATATGTATATATGTATATATGTGTATATGTGTATATGTGTATATGTGTGTGTGTATATATGTGTGTATATATATATATATATATAATATGTATTTTTCCCAATTACATATAAGGATACTTTTCAGCATCCAATTTTGTAAAATTTTGAGTTCCAAATTTTCATCCCTCTCTCCCTTCCCTTCACCCTTCCCAAGACAGCAAGCAATCTGATATAGGTTATGCATGTAAAATCATATTAAACATATTTCCACATTAGTCATGTTCTGAAAGAAAAATTAGAATAAAAGGGAAGTGAAAGTAGCATGCTTTGATTTGCATTCAGACTCCATAATTCTGTATTTGGATGGGGTTAGCATTTACCATCAGGAGTCTTTTGGAATTGTCTTGGATCATCGTATTGCTGAGAAGAACTGAGTCTATCATAATTAATCATTGCACAATGTTGCTGTTGCTGTGTACAATGTTCTTCTGGTTCTTCTCACTTCACTGAACATCAGTTCATATAACTCTTTCCAGGTTTTTTTCTGCAATCTGCCTGCTCATCATTTCTTACAGCACAATAATATTCTATTGCATTCATATAACACATTGTGTTCAGCTATTCCAATTGATGGACATCCCCTCAATTTGCAATTCTTTGCCAATACAATAGGAGGTGCTATAAATATTTATGTACATATGGGTCTTTCACCATTTTTTATGATCTCTTTGGGATACAGACTTAGTAGTGATATTGGTGGACCAAAGGGTATACACAGTTTGGTTGCCTTTTGGTTATAGTTCCAAATTACTTTCCAGAATGGTTGAATTAGTTCATAACTCCAACAACAATGCATTAGTATTCCAATTTCCCCATGTCTTCACCAACATTTATCATTTTGTTTTTCTATCATATTAGACAATCTGATAGGTATGAGGTGGTACCTCAGAGTTGTTTTAATTTGCATTTTTCTAATTAATAGTGATTTAGAACACTTTTTCATATGATTATAAATAGCTTTAATTTCTTCCTCTGAAAACTGCCAGTCATGTATTTGAAAATTGAATTTGCTGTTCAGCTCTGATCTTTTCATCAGGAAAGTTTGGAAGTCCCCTATTTCATTGAATGTCCATCTTTTCCCCTGAAAGATTATGCTCAGTTTTGCTGGGTAGTTGATTCTTGGTTGTAATCAAGCTCCTTTGCCTTCTGGAATATCACATTCCAAATCTTCCCATCCCTTTATATGGAAGCTGCTAAGTCCTGTGTAATCCTGACTGTGGCTCCATGATATTTGAATTATTTCTTTCTGGCTGCTTGAACTATTTTCTCCTTGACCTGGTAATCTGGAATTTCACTACAATATTTCATGAGTTTTCATCTTAGAATCTCTTCAAGGAAGTTATGGATTCTTTCAATGACTATTTTCTCTCTGGTTCTAGGATATCAAGGCAGTTTTCCTTGAAAATTTCTTGAAAGAGGATATCTAGGCTCTTATTGATCATGGCCTTCAGATAGTCCAATAATTCTTAAATCATCTCTTCTGGGTCTATTTTCCAGGTCAATTGCTTTTTTTTGTTTGTTTGCTTGTTTTGTTTTGTTTTGTTGTTTTTTGTTTTTTCCTAATGAGGAATTTTACATTATCTTCTTTTGATTTTGCTTGACTGATTCCTGATATCTCTTAGAGTCATTAACTTTCACTTGTCCAATTCTAATTTTTAAGGAATTATTTTCTTCAGTTAGCTCTTTTACTTCCTTTTCCATTTGGCCAGTTCTATTTTTTAAGGGATTGTTTTCTTCAGTCAATTTTTGTGCTTCCTTTTCCAAGTTATTGGCTCTTTTATTCCCCATAATTCTCCTTTATAACTCTCTTTTCTTTTCCAAATTTTTCTTCTACTTCTCTCACTTGATTTTTAACATTCTTTTTGAGCTCTTCCAAGAGGACTTTTTGGGCTTGCGACCAATTCATATCAGCCTTTGAAGCTTTGCATGTCAGCACTTTGACACTGATGTCCTCTTCTGAGTTTGTGTTTTGATCTTTCCTGTTGCCCTAGTAGCTTTCTACTCTCTTCTTTTTCTTACTCATTTTTCCAGCCTATTTCATGACTTTTATTTTATTTTATTTTATTTTATTTTATTTTATTTTATTTTTCTAGGCAATGGGGTTAAGTGACTTGCCCAGGGTCACACAATTAGTAAGTGTTATGTGTCTGAGGCCGGATTTGAACTCAGGTCCTCCTGAATCCAGGGCCGGTGCTCTATCCACTATGCCACCTAGCTGCCCCAACAGTACTAATTCTTAAACTCTATTGTAAGGCAGTGATTATCAAGTCTATCTGGTACTGTTGTATTTCCTTAGTTTGAATCTGTGTTTAAAGGCTGTGCCCTACCTAATAATGATTTATTTCTAATAAGAAACATAACATTAACTTACCCAATTAACTTATCCTTTCCTTCTTTATCAATAATCAGTTAACATCGAGTCCTTCCTTAATAAACCTCAATAGTTTCTGTCCTTTTTTTTTTAACTGTTTGTTTGATTTTTCAATGTAACTTTCTACAAAAGGCTGACTGCTTCTCTATTAAAATGATTAGGGTCTTTTCTCCTTCTGAATGACAAAATAATAATGGATTTATATGTAACTGAAATGCATGACAGATTGTTCATACTGGGCTGTCCAGATTAGAATGCTCTCATCGAGAATCCTTATTTCCTTTTTTTTTTTTTTTAATTTACCCAGACCTGGATATCATAAAGGTAGTATAAGGGAGACAGAAAGGGGACTGACAAGAGTGCTACTGAGGACTCATTTCCTCAATTTTCACAGAGGTCTGCTCTCTGTATCAGTCTACTACATTTTTTTTCTGACGTTTTGAGGAGGGGAGCAGTGACAAAGCACATGTAAACCAAATGACATTCTCACCCCTTCTTCCCAGTTACCCTTGATATTCATATATGTTCTGAAATATACTGTGAATGAAATTCTGAATTTTTCACTTTACTATACAGGTATAAGGGCAAACTTTCTCCCAGATGATTCCAGGAAGCTAAGTATCCGACAGGCTAGCAGCATCTTAAATTGGGAATCAGTACATTGGGACGTCAACATTTTTATTAAAGTAGAAGTAGAATTCCTAGCAGCTATTAGGCAAAGGGGAAAGATAACCCATAGTAATAAGCAACTTCTAACCTATGATAAACACAATGGACTGTGTCCCTATCTATAGAGACCAGGGACAAGAAGAAGTTATAGCAAAAGAATAATTATTAAAAGCATTCAGGTAGGATAGTTTAGCATTAGAAGCAGAAAAGAAATCATCAAAGAAGGAAGATAAGAATATTCAATAGAATTCAATCATTCTGAAACCAATGAAGGAATGAATATCCAAGAAGAGATATTCATCAAAAGTGCTAAATGTTGCATTAAAAAAATATTATAGGAAATGAGAAAAGAACATTGAATTTGGTGACAAAATAAGAAAGTAAATGGTAACCTTTGAGAGAGCAGTTTGAATACGGTAGTAGGGATAGAAGCTAGATTTCAAGGAGTTAATAAATGGATAGTGAAAGAAAAACATGTCATCTCCTATAATCCATAGACAAGAAAAACAGAATATGCAAAGTCAGATATGAAAGATTTTAATTTGTTCTACAATAGTGGAATGTTTGTATCATTATGTCTATCATTGTATATTGAGTGATTGGGTATACAGGGTTGTCTGTGTTATAATCTCCAGAAAACCCAGTCTTCTTTATCTTATTCACCTGCCATGGAACCTATGGTTATCCTTTATTGCCCTGAATGCTTTTCTTCACCATCTTGACCTTCTGGAACACCAAGTATCCCTAAGGCTTAGATCAGTTTCTATTTCATATAAAAAGCTTTTTTTTGGTTCCCCTAACTGCTAGTATTCCATGAACACTGCCCACCCCCAAATCTCTCTATATTTATTTTCCATGTATTTCATAATTCTTTCTTTGTGTACATAATGTTTAATATTAATAATAATGAGGAGGAAGAGGAGAACAGATACTGTTTAATTGTTGCCTTTTAACCCCAGCACCTAACACAGCCTGACGTATAGCAAACCCTTAATGAATGGTTATGGTTTTTGTTTGAATTGAATTTTATTGGCATGGATTAGAGTGTATTGTTGTGTATTCAGTTAAGTCCAAACCCTTCTACCTGTCATTAAAGGTCCTATATAATATTACTCAGACTGTAGAATCCAGTAGGCATGTGGAATCCAGCATGGGAGTTGGGGGGTGATGCACACAGTGAAAAGCTGAAGGAATATCAGTAGTCATTATCAGGAAAAGCAATTCCAACAAATCACAGCTATAAAGAGTGAAAACATCATGGAAGAGGAGGGTAAAAATAGGAGAAGGAAGGCAAGAATCAATCATTTGAGAATGACAGTTGAAAGGAAGAGCCAAGGTAAAAATAAAACAATGCAGAGAAATACATGAGAACAAAGCAAAGGGTCAAGGAAAAAGAGTATAACCCAACTGAGCAGAGAATATGTTGACATGTCATAAGCATGTAGTATGTCGACATTTCATAAGCATCTGGTGGTAAGAACATTGAAGAAAATAATTCCTTAAATATTTTTGAATACTACTTGGGACAATATTTTTCATCTGTTCATTGATGACAAGTCTTTCCAACTTTCTGAGCATCAGTTACCTCATATGTAAAAAGGACAGATAACACTCCCCTTAAAAGTAAATGACAAAACTGTTATAAGAAACAAATGAGAAAGTACATAAATGTAATTATTTCAAAACATAATTATTATCACTGACTGATGGTTTTGGCAAACTTAAATTATGTCTTGGTAGGACTTCTTTTACAGTAAAAATGTATGTGACAGCCATTTCCCTTCCTTAAAAAATAAAAAAAAATTGTCGTATTTGAGGTCCCAAGCACTTCTTCCTAACATGTACCCTTCTTTCTACTCAAGTAGATCTATTTCTCATTTATACCTTTATGAGGTAGACTATTACCCCAACATTCTAAATCCTTCTTCTGAACTAAGCCTTAGGGTTCTTAGATTTCCAGTGGAGAAAATAAGCCAAGAAGTGAATCAATCAATAAACAAATATTTAAGTGCCTAGGATGTGCCAGGCACTGTGCTAGGGGATGGGGATAAAAATACAATGAATGAAATAAGCCCTAAGAATTTGTATTCTAGTTTTGTAAATAAGAAATATACATGGGAATACATGTATGTGTATATTTACACAAAATACCTAAATGTGAGGTAATTTTTGATGGAAAACACTAGAAGTTGGGGAAATCAGCACAGGCTTTATGTATACAATGAGTGTGTTTGAGCTGGGGTTTTGCAAGAAGAAAGGTATGTCTATGAGACAGAGGTGAAGGGAGACTGCATTCTAAACACAGATATGGCCAAGCAAAGGCAAAGATGGGAGATGAAGTCTCATGTATGGGGGAACAAATGTATTAGTTTGGCTAGATTGTAAAAAGGGAATATTTTTTTTAATGAGGCTGGAATAATAAGTTGAAGTGAGATTATGAAGGCCTTCAAAAGTTAATTGGAAGAATTTATTTGAAGATGATTGTAGTGGAGTGCTGGACTTAGAAACAGGAAAATCTAAGTCCAAAACTACCTTGAACATTTAGTAACTGTGCAATCCAGATTAAGTCACTTAACTTTTCTAATTCAGTTATTTTCCCTGTAAAATGGAGGTAATACGAACACCTAACTCACAAGGTTATGTGGGGATAAAATAAGGTAGTATGTGAAAGTGATTTGCAAACCATAAAGTGCTATGTGAATAACTATATGTATTTATGTATTATGCATATGTAAGAAACTTCATAACTAAATACTAAGTATATTATATGAACACTATTCTTATTGTCATCATCATCTATTATTATTACAGAGGCAAAATGGATTCATCAGAATTTGTTAAGTACAAAGATGACAAAACTGCCAAATTTAACATGTGGACTTAGTATCACACAATTCATACTTTCAAAACACTACTTTATAGAGATAGCCTAATCTAGTTCACTGATCAACTATTCTATTTCTTAGCCAATACCAAATTATTTTGATGACTACTGCTTTGTGACATAATATGAAATCTGGTACTGCTGGTCCACCTTCCTTCCCTTTTTCCCCTTTGATTCCCTTGATATTCTTAGTTCCAGATGAATTTTGGAGTGTTAATTTTCAACACTTTATTCTTTTTCTATTTTTAATTATTTCTATTTTATTGTTCCCTAATTAAATGTAAAAAAAAAGATTTAAAGTATTTATTTAAAATTGAGTTGCAAATTCTCTCCATGTCTCCCTCCCTCTCACCCCTCCCCACCTACGTTGAGGAAGCAAGCAATTTGAATTAGGTTATACATGTGCAGTCATATAAAACATATTTCCATGTTAGTCATGTGTGAAAGAAAACAGACAAAAATGAAGAAGAAAGATAAAGTAAAAAAAAAAAGTATGCTTCAGTCTGAATTCAGACATTATCAGTTCTTTCTCTGGAGATTGATAGTATCTTTTTTTTCATCATAAGTCCTTCAGAATTGTCTTGGATCATTGTATTGCTAAGAATAGAGAAGTCATTCACAGTTGATTATCATAAAATATTTCTGTTACTTTATACGATGTTCTGTTTCTGCTCAATTCACTTTGCTTCAGTTCATCAATTTCCATGTTTTTCTGAGAGTATCCTGTTTATCATTTCTTATAGCACAATAGCATTCCATCACATTCATATACAAAATCTTGTTCAGCCATTCTTGAATTGATGGACATTTCCCCAATTTCCAATTCTTTGCCACCACATGAAGAGCTGCTATAAATATTTTTGCATGTATAGATTCTTTTTTTACATATTTGGACTATAGATCTAGGAGTGTTATTGGTTGGTCAAAGAGTATGCATGCTTTTATAGCCTTTTGGTCATACTTCCAAATTGTTTTTCAGAAGGGTTGAATCTGTATACAGCTTCATCAAAAGTTCATTCAGTGGCTCAATTTGCCCACATCCCATTCAACATTTATCATTTTCCTTTTCTGTCATATTAGCAAATCTGATGGATATAGGTTGGTAACTCAGAGGTGTTTCAATTTGCATTTCTCTAATCAATAGGATTTAGACCATTTTTTCATGTGACTAGACAGCTTTGACAGCTTCATCTGAAAACTGCCTATTCATATCCTTTGACCATTCATCAATTGAGGAATGGCTCTCATTTCGATAAATTTGACTCAATTCTCTATGTATCTTAGAAATATCATCTTTAGCAGAATACCTTGCTGTAATTGTTTTCACAGTTATGATTATTAAATATGGATTTCCCTCCAACTTATTCCCCCCTGTTAAACTTACCCTCTTTCCTTTCACCCTGTCCATTCTAAAAGGTGTTTGTTTCTGACTTTTTTCTCCCCAAATCTGCCCTTCTTTCTAACAGCATGCTCCCTTCTTTTACCCCCTTCCTACTTTCCTGTAGGATAAGATAGATTTCTATACCCAAATAAATATCTATGTTATTACGTCTTTGAGCCAGTTCTGATGTGAGCAAGGTTCACATGCTCCCCCATCTTCTTCACTACTGTAAAAACTCTTTGCCTCTTTTATGTCAATTTACCCCCATTCTACTTCACCCATTCGCCTTCTCCCCTATTCCTCCTCATCTCTTATTTTTTTATAATTATCCCAACATATTCAACTAACACCTGTGCCCTCTGTGTATGCATACACTCCTTCTAACTGCCCTAATAATGAAAAAAAATTAGGAGTAACAAGTATGATTTTCCCATGTAGGAATATAAACATATTAATCTTATTGAATCACTTATAGTTTCTTTTTCCTGTTTACTTTTTTATGCTTCCCTTGAGTCTTGTATTTGAGAGCCAAATTTTTGATTCAGCTCTGGTCTTTTTATCAGGAAAGCTTGAAAGTCCTCTGTTTCATTGGATGTCCATTTTTTTTTCCCCTGAAGGAGTATACTCAGTTTTGCTGGGTAGGTGATTCTTGGTTGTAATCCTAGCTTGTTTACCCTCCCGAACATCATATTCCAAGCCCTCCAGTCCTTTAATGTAGAATCTGTTAAATACTATGTTTCATTTTGACTGCTTGCAATAGTTTCTCATTGACATGGAAGCTCTGAAATTTGACTATAATATTCCTGGAAATGTACATTTTGGCATCTTGTTCAGAAGGTGATTGGTGAATATTTTTCAATTTCTATATTTGGCCTACCTCCCTCTTTTCAAAAAATTACTTAGTGTCTCCCTGAAAATCTACTTTCTTTAACTCATTAAAGTTTTTTTTTTAATTTGTGCCATTTCAAAAAATATATAATTTTTTAAAAAATTGAAGCATCTTAAACTAAATAATTTATTGTAAATTTGTAGTTTTTTCCCCTACATTAAAATTTTGATGATTCAATATTGCATAATGTAACCATATATTATCACATTGTAAACAAGTCATTACATGCAGATATTTATTACATGTCAATGCATGCTATACTTCCTGACAATGCACAATACGTTCCCCTGCCTACACTTGCTTGTTAAGATTTGTCTGTGGACTTGACCACTGATTGGGTATAATTTGCGTTTTGTCTGTTTATTTGGAAAATAATGTAATCACTACAACTTTAACTCTGTTACACAACAGATGAAACAGTTCTTTCAAAATGTTCTCTTTTCTTTTTTCCTTATGCTTCTACTGCCTCCTTATTTTTATTCAAATCTCCTGCCCAATTGCCCTTGAGGCTACTACTGCCCCCTGGAATGCTACTGACCACTTTGGGAATATCTGAAGGGCTCAGTCTGCTGATGTCACTTCCTCATCACCCAAGTTCAAAACAAATTTTAGTACCTCAAGGATGGTTCATGAATCATACCGGGTATTTCAATGAGCTGGAAAAAAAGAAAAGGTGTCCTCAATGTCTACCCTTATTGAATATATTCTTTTGCTATGACTATGTAAGTATTCTATTGTTAACTATTCAGTGACTTATGAATGTTTCAATTTGCTTCAATATGAACTAAGTATGGGCCTGTCAAGACCAGACTAGAACAATTGATGTCATTTTTCAGGATTCAAATTAATTAGTTTCTTAAAATAGATGATGATCAATGCAGAAGAATACGATTTCACTGCCTTTATGCTTCTGGTAGACTTTTAGTGACAACCCTAGAAATTTTGGTTTTTTAATTTGAGTAAATATTGTTACTATATATGTCAAATGATATTTTTCACACAAAGACATTTAAACAATTAGATAAATATTAATAGTTTAGGATTATTAATTTTGAAGGAGAAACTAACCTAACCTGCATGGGGAAGGATATTACTCCTACCACATAGCAGGAATTGGAAAGGAGCAGAAGGTGAGACAGATCTTTAATTAAGAAGAAAAGGAGAATGATTTGGGCAATATTCTCCAACAGCCCACATAACATAATCTAGATACTATACTTCAAATGAGAATAGTAATGGAAATGAAGGAATGATTAAGATTAGCAGTGGACTAAAATGAGTATTTTGATACTCTCCATGCCCAGCTTGTGCAATTGTGGATATAGGCGATGATAAAGTTTGTGGTAATGGTGAGGAATGGCAGTTTTTTGTTTGTTTTTGCTTTTGTTTCTTTTTGTTTTGTTTTGTCTTTTTCCTATCTCTATAAAGTAGTCTTTTGGTAGTGAGACTTACATCGTAATAAAACCATATGTTAAGTTTGTCAGTTTTGTCATTTTTGTTGTATTCACATAGTCCAGTCATAAGACTGAAAATTCCATCGATTTCAGTTTCAGCTTTTTGTTTTACTTTATTTCTGTACTTATTGGGTAATTTTCTAGTTTTTTCACAGTAATGCTGATTTTTAATTTTCAATATCTAGTTTATTTCATATACAAATCCTTCCATGCCTCCAGCTATTTAATGTTTTTATTCTGTTAAAGAACGTTTAGTGTTCAAAGATATAAAGTTATAGAGTAGGTTTTGCTACATTGAATCACAAACATTTTATGAAATTTGTATTTATTCAAAATATGTAAAATAGTTAATTCAAAATTCAAATATTCTTCAAATTCAAAATATTCAAAATAATAGTATTTTCTTCTTTCATGGCTTCTTGTATTTTGTTTTATATAAAAATTAGGTTGACTTTTTGGGGATCATTTACAGTCATTTAATTTATTGAAGCTATTATTGATTTAATTTGTCCCATTTATGATTCCTTTCACTTTTCTAAGTAAACTATGATGTCAACATCAAATAATAATCATTTTGCTTCCCTTTTCCTTATCTTTATTCCATTCATTTCTTTGTCTTTTCTTATCTCCATTCTTAGCATTTCTAGAATTATAAAAATATATATAATTGGCAAAGGGAATATCTTTGCTTTATTCTTATATTTATTAGGAAAGCTTCTAATGTTTCTTCATTGAATATGTTTTTTTGCCTTATTACTTTTAGATAGCTAGTTTATTTCATAAGAAAATGCCTCCATGACACTTCTTCATAGGATTTTTAGCAAAATGATTGTTTCACTTTATAAAGACTTTTACTGAATCTAAAGGGATTGTTATATAAAATATTTTAATATTGTATATATATATATATATTTCAATATAAAATATTACCACATGAAAAGAAAAGAAAAATGCACTCAAAATCTTATGCATCAGAAAGTTTTTGAAAATGTACTGCAAACTGACATATCTGTTTCTAAAACTTATCTTTCTCCCAAATTCTCTTTGCAACCTTATCTTTGCACCCTAGCATAATATGTATATTCTCTAATAATATATTGAAATGTAGTAATCATTACCGAACATTAGATATTCATCAAAAATGTTCATTTGTCCAGATCAATTCTTTTTTTTTAAAGATTGATTACTTTATTTTTAGTTTTCAAGATTCACTTTTGCAAGATTGTGAGTTTTAAATTTTTCCCCTTCCTTTCCACCCACCTCCCCAAAATGGCATGCAATCTAATATAGGTTATACATGTATAATCATATTAAACATATTTACACATTAGTCATATTGTGGAAGAAGAATCAGAACGAAAGGAGAAAATCCATGAGAAAGAAAAAACAAACAAAAAAAGAGAGAGACAATAGTATGCTTCGGTCTGCATCCAGACTCCACAGTACTTTCTCTGGATGTGGATAGCATTTTCCATCATGAGTCTTTTGGAATTGTCTTAGATCTTTGCATTGCCGAGAAGAACGAAGTCTATCAAAGTTGGTCATTGCACAATGTTGCCGGTACTATATACAGTGTTCTCTTGGTTCTTCTTACTTCACTCAGCATCTGTTCACGTAAGTCTTTCCAGGTTTTTCTGAAATGTGCTTGCTTTTGGAAAAATAATATTCCATCACATTCATATACTACAACTTGTTCAGCCATTCCCCAACTGATGGGCATCACCTCAAGTTTCAATTCTTTGCCACCACCAAATGAGCTGCTAAAATATTTTGTACATGTGGGTCCTTTCCCCATTTTATGATCTCTTTGGGATACAGACCTAGTAGTTGTATGGCTAGATCAAAGGGTATGCACAGTTTTGTAGCATTTTGGGCACAGTTTATTGCTTTCCAGAATGTTTGGTTCAGTTCACAACTCCACCAACAATGAATTAATGTTCCAATTTTCCCTTCATTTCTCCAACATTTATTATTTTTCAGTTTTATTAATGTTAACCAATTTGGTAGATGTGATGTAGTACCACAGAGTTGCTTTAATTTGCATTTCTCTAATCAATAGTGATTTAGAGTATTTTTTCATATGACTATACATAGCTTTATTTTCTTCATCTGAAAACTCCCTGTTCATATCCATTCCCCATTTATCAATTGGGGAATGACTTGTATTGGTATAAATTTGACTCAGTTTTCCATATAGTTTAGAAATGATGCCTTTATCAGAGAAACTGGCTATTAAAAAATGTTTCCTAGCTTTCAGTTTCCCTTCTAATCTTAGTTGTATTGGCTTTGTTTGTGCAAAACATTTTTTAATTTGATGTAATCAGAATTATCCATTTTGCATTTCATAATGTTCTCTATCTCTTCTTTAGTAATAAGGTTTTTATTCTCCATAGATCTGACAGGTAAACTATTCCTTGCTCTCCTAATTTGCTTATATTCTCACACTTTATATCTAAATATTGTACCCATTTTGATTTTATCTTGGCATATAGTATAAGATGTTGGTCTATGCCTAGTTTCATCCATACCATTTTTCTAATTTTCCCAACAGGTTTTTTCAAATAATGAGTTCTTATCCCAGAAGCTGGAGTCCTTGGGTTTATCAAACAGTATATTACTATAGTCATTAACCACTGTGTTTTGTGTTCTTAACATATTTCACTGATCCACCACTCTTTATCTTAGCCAGTACAAAGTAGTTTTGATGATTGCTTTTTTATAATACCATTTTAGATCTGGTACAACTAGGCTACCTTCACTTGCATTTCTTTTCATTAATTCCTTTGATATTGTGGAACTTTTGTTCTTCCAGATGAATTTTGTTATTATTTTTTCAGTTCTATAAAATAATTTTTGGTAGTCTGATTGGCATGGCACTAAATAAGTAAATTAATTTAGGCAAAATTGCCATTTTTAATATATTAGCTCAGCCTACCCATGAACAACAGATATTTTTCCAATTATTTATATCTGACTTTACTTGTGTGAAAAAAATATTTTGTAATTGTGTTGATATAGTTTTTGTGTTTATCTTGACAAATAGACTCCCAAATATTTTATATTGTCCACAGTTAATTTAAATGGAATTTCTTTATCTCTTGTTGCTGGGCTTTCTTAGTAATATATAGCAATGCAGATGATGTATGTGGTTTTATTTTATATCTTACAGCTACTAAAGTTGTTAATTATCTGAAGTAATTTTTTTTGTTGATTTTTTAAGATTCTTTAAGTATACTATGTTATCATCTCCAGAGAGTGATAGTTTTGTTTCTTCACTGCCTACTTCAATCCCTTTAACTTCTTTTTCTTCTCTTATTGCTAAAGCTAACATTTTTAGTACAGTACTGAGTAACAGTGGTGATAATGTAATCCATGTTTCACCCCGATCATATTGGAAATGCTTCTAGCTTATCCCCATTATGTATAATGCTTTCTGATGGATTTAGATAGATGCTACTCATCATTTTAAGGAAAACTCTATATATTTCTATGCTCTAGTATTTTTAATAGGAATGGGGGCTGTATTTTGTCAAAAAGCTTTTTCTGCATCTGTTGTGATAATCATATGATTTCTGATATTTTTGTTATTTGTTGGTCAATTATGCTGATAGATTTCATAATATCCAATCAGTCCTGAATTCCTGGTATAAATCCCACCTATTCATAGTGTATTATCCTTGTGATAAGTTGCTGCAATCTCTTTGCTAATATTTTATCTAAAATTGTTGTATCTATATTCATTAGGGAAATTAGCCTATAATTTTCTTTCTCCGTTTTGGCTCTTACCAGGTTAGGTAGCAGTACCATATTTGTGTCATAAAATGAATTTGGCAGGACTCCTTCTTCAATTATTTTTCCAGAGTTTATATAGTATTGGAATTAATCATTCTTTATATGTTTGGTAGAATTCTCTTGTAAACCAATCTAGCCCTGGAGATTTTTTCTTAGGGAGTTCATTTATGACTTGTTCAATTTCTTTTTCTAAAATGGGGTTATTTAAGCATGTATTTCTTTTTCTGTTAATATGTGAAATGTATATTTTTGTAAGTATTCATCCATTTCACTAAGATTGTCAGATTTATTTGCATAAATTTGGGCAAAATAGCTCCTAATTATTGTTTTAATTTACTCTTCATTGCTGGTAAATTCATCCTTTTCATTTTTGATAATGATAGTTTGGTTTTCTTCTTTCTTTTATTTTTGAATCAAATTAACCAAAGGTTCATCTATTTTTTTTTCCATAAAATCAGTTCTTAGCTTTATTTATTAGGTCAATAATCTTACCTTCAAATTTATTAATCTCTCCTTTGATTTTCAAAATTTCTAATTTGGTGTGCAATTGGGGATTTTTAACTTGTTCTTTTTCTAGCTTATTGTAAGCCCAATTCATTGGTTTCCTCTTTCTCTATTTTATTCACATATGCATTTAGAGATATAAAATTTCCCCTAAAAACTGCTTTCATTGAATCCCATAAGTTTTGGTATATTGTGTCATTATTGTCATTCTCTTGGATGAAATTATTGATTTTTTTCTGTGATTTGTTGTTTGATCCACTCATTCTTTAGGATTAGATTATTTACTTTCCAATTAATCTTTAGTCTATTTTTCCATGGCCCTGTCTAACATGTAATTTTTATTGCATCATGATCTGAAAAGGATGTATTTAATACTTCTGCTTTTCTGCATTGGATTAATATAAGAAATGGAAGGAGTGGGGAATGGCTTCTTTCACTTAATCAAAAGAAAAATCAATCTGGGAGGGGAAGACCCTCAGGGTTTCTGCCCAAAACAGAAACAATTGCTATTTACACTCGCTCTGAGCCAAGAAAACCTGAATGATGACCAAAAGAGGCTTGGACTGAGACTTATTATTGCCTAATCAGTGAGAGCCAGAGTGATTTGGGCATAAGGCATAGTAAAGAAGCTTAATTTGAATCCCAATAGACTTTATCAACTTGGAGCAAAAGAGGTAATTGTCCCTGGGGCCTGAGGAAAAGCTCTTAAAGAAGGTGAATTTTGAGCTTAGTTTTGAACAAATCCAGAGAAGCCAATAAGTCTTAATTAGGATGAAGAAAATTTAAGGCTTGAGGGACAAATGATGAAAAAGCATAGAGTTGGGAGATATGAAGAATAGTAAGATCAGTGTTCCTGGATTTTAGAGTAATTAGAATAAATTAAAATATAAAAAGTCTGGGGAAAAAAAGAGCAACATTGTGAAAGACTTTAAAGGTCAAGATTATTTAATATTTGATCCTGTTTAGTTATGGGGAATATCATTGGAGTCTACTGAGAGGAAATGGGGTAGGAGTGTGTGACATAGTCAGAATTTTGCTTTAGGAAAACCAATCAAGAAGGATTTATTAAAAGAAAGCTTTGGGACAGCGATGTACTGATTGGTGAGTCAACCAATATGAATGCACATACACGTTATATCTTGCCAGCCCTGGGCCCCTGTTCAAATCCCTTTTGAATGTTAACTATTACCATCTCTTTGCCATCTGTCCTGCCACTGTGCCACTTCTCCTCTCTAACAGTATTTTTTTTCCTTTGTTGCTCTCTTTTTTAATCAATTATTTTTTTATTCAATATTTAGCATTAGTATAACATTTGAGGAATTGGTTGCCTCATTATACATATATAGATATTTTATAAAATATGAACATTTACAACTATTGATATATATATACACACATATATATTATATACATACATACATACACATATGTACATACATACATATATAAAATCAGGTCCTCTGGAAAGCTGATCACATGGGTTCATGCTATAGAGGCCAAATGTAGGGGAGCACAAAGATAATCAATGAATCAATAAAGTATTACTACTGTATGGTGTTTTGTATCTAAGAATATTGTCTTCTGGGCCTACAGGAAACTGTGGCACCTACATATAAGGCAGGTTGTTATAAACCTGTGTGGAGCTAGCTCTGCTTGATACCAGCTACTGAGACTGTACAGGTCATATGCAGCATCCTATGCAAAAAACAATAAGGTTGAACAAATAGTAGTCATGGGGGTGAAGTCAAGATGGCGGAGTAAAAGCAATGACTTGCTTGAGCTCTCCCCCAAACTCCTCCAAATATCTGTAAAGAAAATGGCTCTAAACAAATTCTAAAGCAGCAGAACCTACAAAAAACAGAGTAAAACAAATTTCCAGTCTAAAACAACCTGGATGGTTGATCAGAAAGGTATATCGCACTGGGAAGGGAGAGAAGTGCAGGTCGGCATGGGCACACAGGCCACAGCATACCTGGAGCAGGCCTCAGAGGACTGAATTGCATGCAGCTGTGGTGGTTTCCAGAATTCTCAGCCCACAAACACCAAAGACAACTTAGAAGGTCAGTGGGAAAAGTCTGTGACTGCGGTGAGAGAGAGAAGCTAAATTGTACCCTCAAGTCCTGAGCATGGGCCATGGCTGCCTCCTGAGCTTCCAGGCCCACAGACCGAAGGGGAATTGAATAGATGATCAGAGGGGGATTGCAGGGATCTCTTTGCCAGTGCTGAGGCAGGAATCTCTTGCTTTGCCCATGCTTGGATCTGGATCACAGTTCTGAGGGATGGCCCTGGGGCAAGGAGGAGTGCTGGCATGGAGGAGCTTGTGGCCATGAAGAAGAAACACCTTGCCCCTCATCATACCACCTTGGAAGAACTAAAAATTTACAGGTCCCTAGAAGTATCTCTGAAAGCAACTGTACAAACCCCCAAAGCTTGGGACAATACATTCTCCACATTAGAAGCAGACTCTTACCTTAACAAAGAGTTTAAAACTCAAGTAATTGGCCAGCATGATGAGTAAGCAGCGCAAAAAGAACCAGACTATATTATCTTACTTTGGCGACAAAGAACATCAAAACATACAACCAGAAGAAGACAACAAAGTCAAAGCTGCTACATCCAAAGCCTCCAAGAAAAATATGAATCAGTCCCAGGTCTTGGAAGAGCTCAAAAGGGATTTTGAGATGCAAGTAAGAGAAGTAGAGGAAAAACTGGGAAGAGAAATGAGAGTGATGCAAGAAAATCATGAAAAACAAGTCAACAGCTTGCTAAAGGGGACCTAAAAAAAAAAATACTGAAGAAAATAACATCTTAAAAAATAGCCTAACCCAAATGGCAAAAGAGGTCCAAAAAGCCAATGAGGAGAAGAATGTCCTAAAAAGCAAAATTGGCCAAATGGAAAAGGAAGTCCAAAAGTTTACTGAAAAAAATACTTCCTTAAAAATTAGAATAGAGCGATTGGAAGCTAGTGACTTTATGAGAAATTAAGACACTGTAAAACAAATCCAAAAGAATGAAAAATTAGAGAACAATGTGAAATATCTCATTGGAAAAACAATTGACCTAGAAAATAGATCCAGGAGGGAGAACTTAAAAATTATTGGATTATCTAAAAGCCATGATCAAAAAAAGAACCTAGACATCATCTTTCAAGAAATTATCAAGGAAAACTGCCCTGATATTTTAGAACCAGAGAGCAAAATAGAAATTGAAAGAATCCACCAATCTCCTCCTGAAAGAGATCCCCAAAGGAAAACTCTTAGGAAAGTTCCAAATTCCAGAGTTTCCAGGTCAAAGAGAAAATATTACAAGCAGCCAGAAAGAAACAATTCAAGTATTGTGGAAACACAATCAGGATAACACAAGATTTAGCACCTTCTACGTTAAGGGACCACAGGGCATGGAATATAATGTTCCAGAGGGCAAAGGAGATAGGATTACAACCAAGAGTCACCTACCCAGCAAAAGTGAGTATAATCCTTCGGGGTAAAAAATGGTCATTCAGTGAAATAGAGGACTTTCAAGCATTCTTGATGAAAAGACCAGAGCTGAATAGAAAATTTGACTTTCAAATACAAGATTCCTAGCTATCCAGTGATATATTGCTTAATTCAGTTAAATTCAATTCAACTAACAGCAATTAAGGACCTACTATGTGCAAGCAACTATGCTAGGAGCTAGGAGATTAAAGACAAAAACAGTTTCTGATCTCAGGGAGTTTTGGTAAATATTTATTGTGAGTATTGTGTTAGGTAGTTACTATTAAAAAAAATACAAGACTCAAGTGGAACATGAACAGGTAAACAAGAAAGAGAAATCATAACAGACTTATTAAGTTTGAACTGTTTACATTCCTACATGAAAAGATGGTATTTGTAACTCATGAGACCTTCATCAGTATTAGGGTAGTTGGAAGGAAAAATTATATGTATGTATAGATAGATAGATAGATAGATAGAGGGCCCAGAGTTGAAAATGAAGGGGTCATATCTGGAGAATAAAATTAAGGGGTGAAAGAGGATTATACTAGGAGAAGGAGAAAGGGAGAGGTAGAATGGGGTAAATTATCTCACAAAAAAAAGAAAAGGCTCTTACAGTGGAGGGGAAATGGGGGAAGGTGAGAGGGAAAGAGTGAATCTTATTCTCATAGGATTTGACTTAAGGAGGGAATAACCTACACACTCAATTGGGTATGGAAATCTGTCATACCCTACAGGAAAATGGGGGGGGAAGGGGACAAAAGAGTAGGGGGATGATAGAATGGAGGGCAGATTGGGAAAGGGGGTAATCACAAACAAATACTTCTGAGGATGGATAGGGTCAAAAGAAAGAACAGAATAAATGGGGGGGCAGGATAGGATTAAGGGAAATAGAGTTAGTTTTTCACAGCATGTCTACTATGGAAGTGTTTTGCATAACTAACCTATATTGAGTTGCTTGCTTGCCTTTTCAATGAAGGTGGGTGGGGAGGGAGGAAGGGAGAAAATTTGGAACCCAAAGTTTTAAAAAACACATGTTTAAAAAAATGTTTTCACATGCAAATGGGAAATAAGAAATACAGGAAATGGGGTACAAAAATCTATCCTGCCCTACAGGAAAATAGAAGGGGAAGGGGATAAGTGAAGGGGAGGAGAAATAGAAGGGAAGGCAGACTAGGGGAAGGGGTATTCAGAATGCATGCCATCTTGGGGTGGGGGAGAGGTGAGATGGGGTGAAAATTTGGAATTCAAAATCTTGTGGAAGTAAATGTTAAAAACTAATAAATTTATTAAAAAAAAAAGAAATGGAAAGAATCCACCGATTACCTCCTGAAAGAGATCCACAAAGGAAAACCCCTAGGAATACTGTAGCCAAATTCCAGAGTTCCCAGGTCAAGGAGAAAATATCACAAGCAGCCAGTAAGAAACAATTCAAGTATTTTGGAAACAAAATCAGGATAACACAGGATTTAGCAGCTTCTACATTAAGGGACCACAGGGCTTGGAATGTGATATTCCTGGAGGGCAAAGGAGATAGGATTACAGCCAAGAATCACCTACCCAGCAAAACTGAGTATAATGCTTCAGGGGGAAAAGTGGACATTCAGTGAAATAGAGGACTTTCAAGCATTCTTGATGAAAAGACCAGAGCTGAATAGAAAATTTGACTTTCGAATATAAGACTCAAGACAAGCATGAAGAGGTAAACAGGGAAGAGAAAGTATAAGGGCCTTATTAAGGTTGAACTGTTTACATTCCTACATGGAAAGATGATATTTGCAACTCATGAGTCCTTTGTCAGTATTATGGTAGTGGGAGGGGAAAATAATTGTATGTATGTATGTAGATAGCTGGATAGATAGATAGGTAGATAGATAGATAGATAGACAGATAGATAGGTAGATAGGTAGATAGATAGAGGGCGCAGGGTAAGATGAAGCGGTGATAGCTGAAAAATAAAATTAAGGGGTGAGAGGATTATATTGGGAGAAGAAGAAAAGGAGAGGTAGAATAAGGTAAAATATCTCACATTAAACAAACAAGAAAGGGCTTTTGCAGTGGAAGGGAAATGGGAGGTGAGAAGGAATGAGTGAATCTTATTCTCATCGATGTGGCTTAAGGAGGGGTATATGCACAACGGGGTATGGAAATCTATCTTACCCTACAGAAAAATAAGGGGGAAAGAGGGCAATAGAGCAGGGGGAGGATAGAGAGGAAGGCAGATTGGGGGAGGGGATAATCAGAAGCAAACACTTCTGAGGAGGGATAGGGTCAAAAGAGAGAATAGAATAAATGGGAGGCAGGATGAAGGGAAATATACTTAGTTTTTCACAACATGACTACTATGGAAGTGTTTTGCATGACTGCACATGTATAACCTATATCGAGTTGCTTGCCTATTCAATGAAGGTGGGTGGGGAGGGAGAAAGGGAGAAAATTTGTAACCCAAAGTTTTAAAAACACATGTTAAAAAAAATTCTTTTCACATGCAACTGGGAAATAAGAATTACAGGAAATGGGGTTTTGACATATATCCTGCCCTACAGGAAAATAGAAGGAGTAGGAGATAAGAGAAGGGGGGGGGGAGAGATAGAAGGGAGGGCAGATTTTGTGAAGGGGTATACACAATGCATGCCATCTTGGGGTGGGGAGAGGAATGAGATAGTGAGAAAATTTGGAACTCAAAATCTTGGCAAGTGAATGCTGAAAACTAAAAATAAATACATTTTAAAAAAAGAAAAAAAAACAAATTGTAGGCACACTGTACTATTCCCTATTTCTAACTTTAGGAAGAGAGTAGAATGTGTTCACATGTTTTACGTTTCTGGTGTTCAATCACTAATCAGAGGAAGGATTTGACCTATTTGAAAAACACATCATACATAACCACTGTCATGTTCTTTATAGTAAAAGGCAGCACATTAAAAGGCTTTAAAATTGCAGCTCCTTCTGGATTCCCCAAAGAGTATATGAGCTCTTCTTTAAATGGCCCTCCTCCTCTAGATTCAAGTTTACTTTCACCACATCTAAAATGCCATTCTGCCCCAAGACACATGGGACAGTAAGGAAGACATTTTGAGGAAAAGGATACCATGTTGGAGATCCATCATCTCTCCTTTTAGTTTGTCTTTTATTACGTCAACTAGGGTAAGTTCATCAATCAAATACTTCATTAAGATACTGATGGTACATTCCATGCCAACTGTACCAACCCCAACAACAGTGATGTTGTTATGAGGAACCTGGTCTTCCTTTAAGACAATCACAATCAGCTGTCATTCTGGGGAAGATATGAGCTTGAACCAAAGTTGCTGGTCAGGCTACAAAAGTTCTGAGTTAGATGTGAGACTACTGCTCCCAGAGTCATGCTTGTTTCTATCTTTTGCTACAGGAAAAATAATCAAGTCAATATTGCTAGAAAGAACATGCCTGCTGATTTCCCTATGGCTCTGTTATGGTCTAGGGGTGCTGGGAACCCCGAAATTTCAGGGCAATGGGCATGGGTCTGCCTCAAAAGAATTCAACTCAAGCCTTCTTTCAGTCAGAGACAACGTTTATTAAAATACTGTTTGGGGTGAGCAAGGTTCCTAGTGAGTCTGCACTATTGGCCAGATTTTAAAAATCTCAGCAATTTAATGGAGGCAAGATGCACCTTTAATACAGAAAGAATTGGGAAGATCTGGATGTGATATAGGAGTGGCCAAGTAGTGACTGAGAGAAAGGGGCTAGATGAAATTAAGGGTGGGAAGTAGAGGGGGTGATCTGGAGGTAACAGACAATGAAGGCCTGGGCTAGGTTAAAGGTAACAGAGAATTGGAGTGGCAGCTAAGTAGCACAGTGGATAGAGCTCCACCTTTGGAGTCAGGAGGACCTGAATACAAATAAGGCCTCAGACACTTGGCACTTACTAGCTATGTACCCTGGGCAAGTCACTTAACCTCAACTGCCTCACCAAAAAAAAAAAAGTGATGAGAGAGAGAGACAGAGAGAGAGAGAGAGAGAGAGAGAGAGAGAGAGAGAGAATTGGAGATAGGCAAGGTCAAAGACGCAATGCAAGAACAGTTGAAAGGATTATTAACTGAGGGGGGCCAGGTGCTCCAGGTAAACACCAGGGACCTCGGCCACATGACAAAGTCCAGGGCCTTTTAGAGGTCCATCATTAGCACACCATCAGCTCTACTTAATATCATTTGAATTCATAAATCAAAACATCCTTCCTTGGATACCATACCTTTATAGGTAACCATGCAGGTAGGACTTGTCTTATTTACTTGTGTCTGCACATAGTCAATAATTAATACATAATTTTAATTCATTCATCCACTCAAGAACTTCTTATATGTTAAGCATTATTCTAGGAATATTAAAGTTCTTACAGCAAAGAAAATGCATATTATAATGCCAAGAGAGATAAAGAAACTGGGTGTCCTAATAAGTTTCTGCTTGTACAAAAAGAACTATTAAAAATAAATAGGCTCATTCAAAAAAGTGATTGTACTGTTGTATGTTTGAGACTAGGGCATCATGCTAATTTCTTTCTTGTTTTAAGTGAAATTCAAAGGCAACTTCCCATTGCCTTTAGCCTTTCCTAGGTGAGAAACATTGTCTTAAGAAGAGTGATTCTCATTTTCTTTATCAGATTCTATTGATATCTATTTAGAGTTACTCTGAAACAATCCACCTTTGTCTAATTTATGTCTATTTGTGATTTTCAGATTAAATAAACAGTATTATCATCTAAATAAGTAGGGGAAAAGACTCCCAGAGAATAAAATAGATGATTGCTATAATTATGTTCTATAGAAATTTAAATGAATTAAAATTAAATGTTTTATAATTAACTTGTTGAATTGGAATTTGCTTTTTGTTTTGTTTTTGTTTTTTTCAGAGATGTCGTCTAACTACTGGCCTTTAATTAATTGTATGTATTTAATTTTATGAATTAAAAGTACTCAGACACACTATGACAAGAGAAATAGACTGTAAGTGGTATAAGAATAGAAACATTTCACACACACACACACACATATACACACACAGAGTGAGAGAGAGAGTTTGAATGAATGTAAATTAAGTACTAAAAAGACAATTTAGGTTCTAGATTTGAATAAACCAAAGGCAGGCTCCACTCAGTGTGATGCTGTCAAGATGACATGTTAACATGATGAAATTAATAATGTAAAAATGCTGACAATGTGCATTGAAGCTAAATCCAGCACTACTTACTGCTGATTTCCTTTTCCTACACATGTTTACTTGATATGCTACAGCTGTCCATTTTTCTCAACATATGTCCTATTTTCAAGCCTACTTGTTGGGCTTTACTTGTTTATTCACTGACTTATAAAACAGGTTAAAAAAAAGCATGAAATCATACTAATGCACAGACATAAATTTTTTAAAAGACATAGGGAAATAAGAGTTTCTACTGTTGAAATTTTATACACACACGTCTATACATATGTGTGTTTGTATATATATATATATACACACATGCATTATGTATGTGTATGTATTTGCAAACCCATTATTATTGTTTTAAGTTATTTTCATTATTTAAGTCTTTCCCAAATACTTGAACATAATCACATAAGCCATTGAAAACTAATGTCCATTCAAAATCATCCTACTCACATCTAATAAATGTAATAGAACATAGTAAGGACAGGGGGGAAGGGAAAATTGAGGAATAGTTAAATAATTTTTTCAGGGGGTAGAGACAAGATGGTGGAGTAAAAGCAGTGACTTGCTTGAGCTCTTCCCCAAACCCCACCAAGTACCTCTTTAAAATGGTTCTAAACAAATTCTAGAGCAGCAAAATACACAAAAAGACAGAGTGAAACAAATTTCCAGCCCAAGAAAACCTAGATGGCTGATTAGAAAGGTCTATCATGCCGGGCTAGGAGAGAAACACAGTTCAGCACCAGCAGACAGTCAAAGAATGGGACTCAGCAAACCTGGAGCAAGCCTCAGGGAACTGAATCACGGGCAGCTGTGGTGGTTTCCAGACTTCTCAATGGAAAAGTCTGTGACTATGGTGAGAGAGAAGCTTGGTTCCAGCCCCAGTCCCCACTTCTCACCCCAGGGTGACAGCCACTTCCAGAGCTTCCATGCCACAGACTGAGGGAGAATCACATGGCTGATCAGAGGGGGATTGCAGGGATCTCTTTGCTGGTGCTGGGGCTGCATTCTTGGGCTTGGCCTGTGCTTGGATCCAGGTCATAGTTCTGGGTAGTGATACTGGGGCAAGATGGAATAATGGCGTGGTGGAGCTTGTGCCTTGGTGGAGAGGGAATCCTCATAGTTTCAAGGCAAGAAACAATACTTGTGGCCACTAATAGACCAGAGCACAAGCCAGGAAAGGAGTAAACACCTCACCTTTAATCATACCACCTTGGAAGAACTGAAAACTTACAGGTCCCTAGAAGTATCTCTGAAAACAGCTGCACAAAACCCCTGAAGCTTGGAACAGTATATTCTCCACACTGGAAATAGAACCCTACCTTAACAAAGAGTTTAAAACTCAAGAAATTAGCTGGGATCATGAGCAAACAAAGGCACAAAAAAGTTAGACCATAGAATCTTTCTTTGGTAACAAAGAAGATCAAAACTTACATCCAGAAGAAGACAACAAAGTCAAAACTCCTACATCCAAAACCTCCATGAAAAATATGAATTGGTCGCAGGTCATGGAAGAGCTCAATAAGGAGTTTGAGAAACAAGTAAGAGAAGTAGAGGAAAAACTGGGAAGAGAAATTAGAGTGATGCAAGAAAATCATGAAAAACAAGTCAACAGCTTGCTAAAGGAGACCCAAAAAAATACTGAAGAAAATAACATCTTAAAAAATAGCCTAACCGAAATAGCAAAAGAGGTCCAAAAAGCCAGTGAGGAAAAGAATGCCATAAAAAGCAAAATTAGCTAAATGGAAAAGGAAGTCCAAAAGCTCACTGAAGAAAATAGTTGCTTAAAAATTAGAATGGAGCAATTGGAATCTAGTGATTTTATGAGAAATCAAGACACTGTAAAACAAATCCAAAAGAATAAAAAAAATAGAAGACAATATAAAAAGATCTCACTGGAAAAACAACTGACCTGGAATATTTAATTTAAAATTAAATAAGGAGAGATAATTTAAAAACTATTGGACTATCTGAAAGCCATGATCAAAAAAAAAAAAAAAAAGAACCTAAACATCATCTTTCAAGAAATTATCAAGGAAAATTGCCCTGATATTTTAGAACTAGAGGGAAAAATAGAAATGAAAAGAATCCACTGAACACCTTCTGAAAGAGATCCCCAAAGGAAAACTCCTAGGAATATTGTAGCCAAATTACAGAGTTCCCAGGTCAAGGAGAAAATATTGCAAGCGACCAGTAAGAAACAATTCAAGTATTTTGGAAACAAAATCAGGATAACACAGGATTTAGCAGCTTCTACATTAAGGAACCACAGGGCTTGGAATGTGATATTCCTGGAGGGCAAAGGAGATAGGATTACAGCCAAGAATCACCTACCCAGCAAAACTGAGTATAATGCTTCAGGGGGAAAAGTGGACATTCAGTGAAATAGAGGACTTTCAAGCATTCTTGATGAAAAGACCAGAGCTTAATAGAAAATTTGACTTTCAAATACAAGACTCAAGAGAAGCATGAAGAGGTAAACAGAGAAGAGAAATCATTAGGGGCTTATTAAGGTTAAACTGTTTACTTTCCTACATGGAAAGATGATATTTTTAACTCATGAGACCTTTGTCAGTATTAGGGTAGTTGGAGGGGGAAAAATGATATGTATAGCTAGATTGATAAATAGAGGGCACCAGGTAAGTTGAAAATGAATGGGTGATATTTGGAGAATAAAATTAAAGGGTGAGAGAGGATTATACTGTGAGAGGGAGAAAGAGAGAGAGGTAGAATGGGGTAAATTGCCTCACATAAAACAGACAAAAAAAGGCTTTTACACTGGAGGGGAAGTGGGGGAAGGTGAAAAGAAACAAGTGAATCTTGTTCTCTTTGGATTTGGCTTAAGGAGGGACTAACACACACAATCAATTGGGTATGGAAAGCTATCTTACCCTACAGAAAAATAGGGGGGAAGAGGATAAGAGAATGGGGAGATGATAGAGGTAAGGGCAGATTGGGGGAAGGGGTATTAGGAAACAAACACTTCTGAGGAGGGACAGGATCAAAAGAGAGTATAGTATAAATGGTAGGGTGAGATAGAATGAAGGGAAATATAGTTAAGTTTTCCACAGCATGACTACTGTGGAAGTGTTTTGCGTGACTACACAAGTATAACTTGTATTGAGTTACTTGCCTTCTCAATGAGGGTGGGTGTCAAGGAAGGAAGGGTGAAAATTTGAATCCCAAAGTTTTAAAAACAAATATTAAAACAATTGTTTTCACATGCAACAGGGAAATAAGATATTGGGGTATAGACATCTATCCTGCACTACAGGAAAATAGAAAAGGAAGGGGGTAAGGTGGGGGAGGAGGTAGAAGAGAGGGCAGATTAGGGGAAAAGGTATTCAGAATGCCGCTGTCTTGGGGTTGGGAAAGGACAAGATGGGGAGAGATTTTGTAACTTGGGGTCTTGTGGAAGTGAATGTTGAAAACTAAAAATAAATAAATTAATGGACAAAAAAATTGCTTTTGATATGTCATTAATTTCCTACTCAGCATGACCAGTCCAAGTTAGAATAAAAGATATATATCTTAGTCCAGGCTCAGGACATTTCTAGCTGATCAGGTAAATAATTTCACCTCTCTGAGTTGCAATTTTTCAACCTGTACTATGGAGACTATATTTATATTTATTTTTTCCATACTATTACCATATACATACCATATACATAGTTAATTGGTTGAACTTTTTTTATTATATCACAGAGTATTAGAGGTTCAAATTAGTTGATGAATATAGCACTTTATACAGTGGAATAATATGTTTAAACTTTATTATTATTATGGTGATGATTGTTTTTATTGATAGTATTTTATTCTATTGATATGTGTATTAATGACTCTTGTTTGAAGAAATACATTTCAATTTATCCAGCTGTTCTAAATATTTTACAATCAAACTTGACTTTCACATTTGAAGATTATATCACTGTGATAATCATTTAAGATCAATTGAGCCCCAATAAGGGCTAAAAACCTGAATTAATCTTTTCTCTCTGAGTGAACTAAAAATGCCCCTTCCTGTGTCAGCAACAGTGGGTGAGATGAAACTGACCAGCATTCTTCCTGTTTGTGATCACTAAGGACAGAATACCTGGGACCAGACATTCTACTGAATACTGAAACTTTTCTTATCTTGGTATCCTATGGACATATGTTATATAGGGGAAACACAGATATACTGGATCTTTAATTTCAATTGACACTTTGACATTCTCCTATTTTATTGTATTTACAACCTATTCAACTAGAAAACTTCCTTTCCCATGTTACATGTTAAAAAAAATATATGGAAGCTGTATTTTTTTTTAATAACAGATATCCTTATAAATATCCTCCTAAAATTGCTTGATTCAGTCTGAGTTAAAGCTCTGGTTCCATGTATATGTTGCTAACTTAAGGGAAGAAACAATATGGATTTATTTATCACCTAGCTTCTTGTCTCTTTAACCAACTTTCAGGTTGACAACTGATATGGATCTATCAGAAAAGACTTAAATGTAATCAAAATCCCATTAAATAGCATATATCACTATGTTAGCTTGATTCTTCATATTGGCCTTGTGCTTAAAGATCAAAAGCACTAAAGAACAATCAGAAAATCTAGTAACTATTTCAATTACTTTCATTGCCAAAATATAATCATTCTCTAATGTCTCTTGAGTTTCTAAAAGTCTATGATTCTACCATGAAAGTAAAATTATTAAAACTCTTATCTATAAATATCTATTCTTATTAAAATAATATTGGCCTATTAAATAATAGTTAACAGCAATGAGGGATTCTCAATAGAAAGAAATGGACTTGGAGTCTAGAGTTATACTCAAGTGTTGTTTCTGAAACACCCTCAGGGTGTTACCACAGGTAATTCACTTAATCTTTCTTTGCCCCAGGGACATCTCTAAGACTATAAATTACAAATTATTTTCTACCATTAGAGGACTTTACACAGTTGGAGTAACACAAACTGATGGAATCCTATCTCTAGATACATGCACCCACCTCACTCCCTGCACAGTTAAAAAAAAAAATCATAGAATTTAACTTAAAAAAATATAGAAAATTTGCAGCTGGCATAACAGATACCCTAAGTCAATTTTTATAATATGATGATATTTATATATGTATGTGGGTATTTTGTATGTGTATGAATATGTATGTATATATGTACACACACATATATATTCAAATATACATATATTCATATATGTCAACTTCAGAAACAATGTGGTCTATAGCACTGTTATTTACATAGTAAGGATTATGTAACTACACAAGCACCTACATACTTAAAATAAAATCTATATGGACAATTTTAAGGCCCTGAAATGAAAAAAAAAGTATATTTCATACTATTAAAATGTTCATCTGTCCATCTAAAATAGACAGGAATAAATTTGTCAGTCTGACAATGATCTAGTCACAAAATGTATTTTAGGTCTTATGACACATGACATGTTTTGACTAGACCATCTTGTTTTTCTGGTGATATGTGACAGGAAGACTGCATCAGTTAGTACTATGGTGCTCTTAAAAGATGGCTAGGTAATAAGATTTCAGGCTCTTATGGAGACCAGTAGGGTATAAATTGGGTTACTTGCATGATAGTTTCCCAGGGCAAGATTCCTTTGGAATTTAGCCTAGCAAAGTCAGTAAGAAAAATGTGCTTCCAACTCTGCCTTTGAGATATTAGCATTTTGAAGATCACTTTGAAGTGTAGTTCCCTCACCTGCTGGCATAATAGCCATGTCATTCAATTCCCACTTTCCTCAAGTAGTGTACCAATTGTGTTCCACTTTGACTTTCTTTGATCATTCATAATAGACTTGGCTAGTGAGATTCCCCCACTGGACAAATAGTTATCACTCATTCTGGAATAGTGAGGGCTACATGTTTTGAATATGACTATATCTTACTGAGTTAATATATGCAATATAACTTTAGCTTGTGTGATGAGGATGAAAATACTTTGATATGTTTACATTCCATTTGTTAGTGCTCTGTGTTATGCATTAGATTTTAATTCTGTGATGAGTTTCTATTAGTTTTTTTTTGATGATTGTTTTATATTTAGGGATTTATTTTGTTTACAGTGTTTGGTCTCATTGAATTACTAGCAACATTTAAATTAGATTAACTTGCACTGGCAATGATGGGCCAAATTAAACAAAGACAACAACCCAACTAAAAAATAGATAATATAAAGTGGCTTAGGAGACTGGGGAAGTGCTTTGACTTAAACTGCAGAATTAATAGATGGATCTGAAAGTTAATTAAAGGGGTGATTTGTAAGGGAGAAATGTAATTAAATGTATTGCTTATGGACATTGTAAAGAAGAAAATTTCACAAGGAGGCTGTTCTTTTTTCTTTTTTCTTTTTTCTTAAAAAAAAAATTGTCAGTGCCTCCTGTGTATAATAGACTTCTTTAGATAGAGGAAAACAATGACTGAAATCTCAGAAGAATTTTTTTTTGCTCAAAAGTAATTCCTGACTACATATATTACCATTCATAAATACCTGAACAATATTCTATCCAAGGAAATGATTATTAACAAGTACTTAAATCCAGGGGAACAATGGAAGATCATACTCTAATATTCCCATGCTCCTTCATTTCTCCTTCATTTCTTCATTTCTCACCTGCTTGTGCTATTTTGGGATTTCTCTGACTTCTCCATCTTCCACCTCTGCTTTTTACCTTCTTTTTGCAAATTAGATTATAAGCTCTTTGAAGACAGAGACTATCTTCTTCTTTTTATGTTTGTATCTCTACATGTGCAATATCAGCACATCTCCTGGCACATAGTAGACACTTAAACCCTTACTGACTTTTCATCGTGTTCTAATGGACCTTCGATATCATCAATATCCTCTCCACCAATTTAGATAGGAAATCATTCCTACTTAATCATAATATGTGTCATGTCCATGGACATAAATATACTACTGAAGAGTCAGCCAAACGTGTTTATATGGAGATTCATTATGTTCTTTTATATTACAAGGATATCAAAGAAGCTCAGCAGTTGTCCATTAGTTATCACTTGCTCAATTCATGTGACCAGACCAAGTTCTTTTTTTGTTATATATTTCCTAGGTCTTTCTGATTCAAAGCCCTTTGCCCTATCTACTATACCATTATTGAAATGAATTGGTTATAATAACTGGGGAGAGACAGCGTAGGCTGTAGGACACTTCATCAACTGTGATTGGAAAATCTGCCTGGGGTCCGCTATTTAAACAGTAGAGTCCAGCAGAAGACATCAAGAATAGTTAGTTAGCAAGAAAGTCTAAGCAGTGTGTGTGTGTGTGTGTGTGTGTGTGTGTGTGTGTGTGTGTGTGTGTATGTGTGTGTGGGTATGTCCATGCTAATACAGATGCAAATTATATGAACTTTAGTCCATTAGGTAGGGGAAAATGATGAACAGAGGATTTCATTTCTAGGTCAGAACCTGGATCAAAAGCCTCTGCTGGAGAACAGCATTTTGGAAATAAAACTGGATTTGTGATCACTCAATCTGGATTTGAATGCTCTTTTACTGTCTAGCTATGAGACTTTGGAAAATCACTTTACCTCACTGTTCCTCAGTTTTCTCACCTGTAAAATTGTATGGTTCTGTCATTATTCAAGTATGTTTTAACTTAAAGAAAAATAATTGAAAGGATGAACACAGACTACATTAACATGAGACAGGCAAGATGTTGCTTTGGATAGAAAGCTAGGCCAAAGCCAGGAAAATCTGTGGTTCATGATTTGCCTCTGATATATATTAGATGTTTGACCCTAGATAAGTCATTTAACTCTTAGTGATATAGATGACTCTCTCACTTTACGTTGCAGAGAAAGAACTGACCAATATTGGTAGATTGAATTTCCCAACTTGTCAAAGCTTCCTGTAGCTATGAAATCACAGGTCTGGTCTAGAGGCCACTAGGCTTTGCTGGGCCTGTCATCAGAAAGACCTGAGTTTATATCCACTCGCAGATATTTACTAATTGACTTTGGGTCAGTCACTTAAACTTTGCCTGTGTCAGTTGCCTTAACTATAAAATAGGGATAATAATAGCAGCCAGCTTTCAGGGTTGTTGTGAGGATAAAATGAGTTAATAATTATAAAGTTCTTGACACATAAATAGACAAGTCAATTCAATAAACACTTATTAAGTGCTACTATGAGTCAGAAACTAACTATGTTCTGGGCATACAAATACGAAAAAGAAAAAGCAGCCCCTGCTCTCAAGGAATTTATAAGCTAATGGGGGAAGACAATACTCAAAAAGAAACTGAAAAGGAGTAGCAGGGGTTGGAGTCAGGCATATGACATTGACTGGATTAAAAACAAAGTAGAACAGCTGGGTTCTGAGTCTTCTGTAAAGGAAGGTTTTGGGAGGAATTTATTGCTCTATCTTCTATCCCTCTAACCAGAACGGGGAGGTGACTGGGGGAATTGAGAAAGAGTTGAGTTTGGTGAGCAGGTGAGCAGATTAATCAGTTTATCCTGGCTAATGCAAGATGCTGATGGAAAAAGGAGAGTTATCTGGAAAAGGCAGTTAACAAATAGTTGTTTCCTGCTTTCCTTCCTATCAAAAAATCTGAATAGATTAAAAAAATAAAAAGCTGTATAAATGTGAGTAATGATTATATGGAGCTGTAAGAAAAACACAATAAAACTTTATTTTAATATTTTTTCTGCATTAAATATATATATATTTTTCAAAGTATGTTGCCAAATAATGTCTAACCTGATTGCCATCTATAAGGACTACTAGATTGGAAGTAAACTTAGAAACCATTAAGCCCAGTTGCCTCCATTAACAGAGAGGAAAACTGAGGCCCAGAGAGTTTAAATAATTTTGCTGGGACCTCACAGGTGGTAAGAGTCTGAGGAAGGAATTAGAACCCAGGTCTTCCTAATTTCAAGTCCAGTAGCCTATTGGCTATGCCATTATCAAGGAACAAAAGAGCACTTAAGGAAATAGCCACAGAAAAGGTAAGAAAGTAAAACAATAGAATTAAGTGTAATCATCACTTCTGTTCATCTCAGTGGTTAAATAATGAAATTAGAAAAGCCAAAGATAAAAATTACCACCTACTCATTTAATTGAATCCCTCTGCTATTTTTGATATGTAGGGAAATTCACTATATGGAATAATTTATCCTAGCAGCCCGGGGTGGAAAGCACAAAGGGCCAAGGTATATATTTTTCAGTTAGGCTCACATTGCTTATGTATGACATGTTTCTTAAATGCCTACCTTGTCACCTGCCCTAGAGCCAAAGAACATTATCAAATGTAATTCTTACAGGATTTACTATGATGAGATAGTCCCCATGACCGCCCTTTTGGAAAATGCAAAGCTCCCCAGTGTAAATCAGTCTCACTGTAGGTAATATGCTCATCATAGTAATCCTGTTCTGGGAGAATGGAATTTTGCACGTAATTCAATCTCACCATAATTGTGTATCAATGAAACACAGGTTCTGGAGATTCTAAAGCAGAATTTAACTCTTGCCCTATAGAATCTCAAAAGGACATTGTCTCAACTCTTCACTTTATTTTTTTTATTGCTCTGTTTTGCTTTAAAAAACAACTATATTGCAACTTAAATAACCCCTTTTTTCATTTTTTAAATGTAGACCTGATGATCATTCACTTGAGTTAATTATAATAGAAATAAATAAAAATATTGGGTCTGCACAAGACAGTGTTCATTCCAATGTGCTGTTTGTCCCAAAACAATGCTTTTCAACATGTCTCTTAGGAAATTTCATCTCTGTTTCCCAAATTCATTCCATACAGACTATGAAACATTCCATGATTTAACCTGTACCTCTTAGTATCTCTGCTTAAAACTCACAACATTCTAGGCAATTTTGTCTATTCCTGAGGAATTTGCAACCTGTAGTAGCTATACTCATCATTGTTTGTGCTCAAGCTGATGGCTGTCAGGCTTTAAAAGTAACATGTGGTAGTTACCAATTACAAGTCATCAAGGATATGGATGAAAGCTAGGGCCAACAGGCATTTTACCTGCCTTGATTGCTCTCTAACTACCAATCTTGGCTGGAAACTTCCCTGAGTTATGGTATCATGGACAATTCCAAACCAATGCTTGTTGAATTGTTTTGTCAGAACCTCTTAGTTTGGTTAACAGGAAACAACAACCCATCTCCTTATCTCTGAAATGGCTTTTCCTAAAACTTGTTTTCCTATCATGTAGACATGGTTAGAGTTCATTTATTAGCAAATTGAAGTAAAGGATTAGATGTTTATTTACCAAAATCACAAAACATCCTCCATTACTATATATTATTCCCACTCTTTTGCACCAGAAGCTGAGCAGTTTTGAGATTTCCCCAGAGAATATAGGTGCAGTGCTCCGTTAAATGTCCTATGAGTGGATGGGACCATTTCAGCACTGAATTAGGATTTACAGCTTTGGAGATGTAATAGGACTAATATCTATTAACATCTTATAACATGGGGTAAACTCACTCCTCCTCCTTGCATCTTATAACAGGGATTAGCTTTCCCTAAAAGGGACTTGACTAGCCCTGGCTTTCCAGATGCAGGGTTCTGATCACCTAAGAGCACAAAAAAAAATTCCATCCACTTAGAGTCTTGACCCCTGTGAATTGATGGATCTTTTTTTTAAGATCAAATGTGTTACTCTGTACTTCTGTATATTTTGTCTGGATTACCAGAAATGTTTCTTTGTGAATAATAGAGATAGGTGCTACCATATCCTTATTTCATATTTTTCCCTTAGGATCAAATGAACCTCCTTTTGATAATAGTTTAATGACTTGCACAGTACTTCATTTAGTCACAATATTGAACCTTAACCAAGAGAGTACTGGCATTGGAGCTATCTCAGAGAAGAAGCTAAATTCATAGAGACAGTAAGATATCGTGAAAACATTGTAAGGCTGAAAATCAAGAAGATAAGATCACCTTACTTTTCTGCCAATAACTAGCATTGTAACTGGGGTCCTAATCATTGAATGAAGAAATAGAATCTACTAGACCTTTCCTCTAAAATGGAGCTGGGGGAGGAGTAGTAGAAAAAGTTGGAGCTGAGATCTCTGCTGCAAATTTTTAAACCAATCTAGAAAAAAAAAAATATCAGACCAAATCCTGATAGGCAAATCTTGGAAAAGTCACAGAAAGACATTTTTCTACCCAGTTTGTCATAGGGAGACAGACAAGACGTGTCTGCAGATATTGTAGATGGGGAGGCTAGGTACCAGAATACTACAAGAGGATTTCCTAGGTACATATCAGTAGTACACTAGTCCCATATTAAGGAACCGCAATGGGGTGAGGGGTGGTGGTGGTGGTGGTGATTGTTAGGTATTGGTGTATAGACAAGTGTAAACTTTGTGTGGTTTTTTTTTTGGTTTGTTTGTTTTGTTTTATTTTGTTTTGTTTGTTTTGTTTTTTTTTCCAGCCAAAGACAAAATTTATTAGAATTTCGATTGAGGGTGGGTGAAATTTAGAGAATCCACCATATTGACCAGACTCTTAAGGAATCTAAACATTTGTATTGCTATTGTAAGCAGACTAGATTTTAAGAATCTGAGTGCCTTAATGGACACAAGATGGACCTTATATATATTTCGGCTGATAGCCTCCCTTCTCCAAACTCTCAAAGCATTTTGTTTATATTTCTCTTCTGGCTTATCACATTTTATTTTGCTTTATCCCTAGAGGGATCTAGGGGTGGCCAAGTGGTTTGGAGTGACTGGAGTAGGGGTCTAAGAAGGATCTGAATGGAAGTGGCCAGTAAGCTGTGGTGAACAGAATGCCAGGGACCTGGATCACTTGGCCAAAGGAAAATGGAATCCAAATAGGATTAAGAATGGGAAATGGCCTGGGGCAATTGGGAGGTAACACATCAGAATTGGGAGATTGGGCATAGCCCAATGAAAGGCCAGTTGATATGATTATAGCCTCAGGTGAAGGCCAGAGATTTGGCCAGGTGGGAAGGTCCAGGGTTTTTCCTTTTTGGGGTCCAGATCCCAAAACATGGTATTTTCCTTTTAGGGGTTCAGATCCCATCCCCAAAGTGTCAACTTTGTGACCACTACCCAGTTCTAGGTCAGAGACTTAGCCTGCACATGGGGATGACATTCTGCAGTAGCGAGGCTGTAGGTAGTGTATGGAGAAAGGAGGAAGTTCAATTCACAAATAACCATCAATTGCAGTTGTGTGGCTCAGATCCCTGGCCCAGAAAAGGACTGCATTTCTAGTGTCTAGGCTAGCCTATAGAGGAATAAGTAAGGAAGAAATACCAGATCAAAGGGGAACCTATAGTTCTCTCAACAACCAACAGTGCTTTCCAGTTAGCTGATAAAGGCTGAGTCTAGCAGCAGTCTATACTTGCTCAGACCCAAATTCAGGAGAGGAATTTGCAGAGGTCAGACCAAAGCAAAGTAATCAGAATTTGCCCTGAATCAGACACCTATGGCATCACTAAAAGCTTGAAAGTTGCCAGTCTGTCTCTGAGATCCTGTGATAGCACAATACTCAATGCTCCAAGAAAGCAAGAACAGGACCAACCTTGACATTCTTTCCATAATTTCCACATAGTCTAGCCCTAGCATCAAGTCAAAAGCAAAAAAGTCAGCTGGAAGAATGAGCAAACAGATAAACAAATGGTCCACCATATAGAGCCTATTATGGTGTCAGGGAAACTAAAGAAACACAACTGATATAATGCAGTGACTAAAACAATTACAAGCAAAGCCTCAAATCCATCTTCTGGGCAAAAATTTAACTAAAATTCTTGAAGAGTTGAAGCAGGAAAATTTTCTTTTTCACCAAATGAATTGAGAGAACTTAAAGAAAGATATTGGGAAATGAGAACCATGGAAGAAAGAATTAGAAAGGGGATTAACAGCTTGACATAAGAACGTACAAAACCTTACCTAAACAACAAACTCTATAGAAATTTGAATGAATCAAGAAGAAACAAATGACTACATAAATCAACATAAAATAGTAAAAACAAAGTCAATAGACTGAAAAAAATAAAAGAAAATGTAAAGTATCTTAAAACAAAAGCAACTGACCTGGAAAAGAGCTAGAGTAGAAAAAAAAAAGTTAACAATCATTCAACTAACTGAATACCATAACAAAAGGGGAAAAAACAAACAAAAAAACTAGTTATCTTATTGTAACAAATCTTTAAAAAAAACGCTCATATTTCTTAGAAGCAGAGAGCAAATTAAAAACAGAAAAAATGCACTAGTCACCTCCTTGATCAAAAGACCCAACTATAAACTTCCAGGAGCATTGGGGCTAGAACCCAGAGTTTCCAGGTCAAAAAAAAAATTATGCTGAAAGTATTCATAAAGGAAGCATTCACGTACTGAGAAGCAAATATTATTTAGCAGCCACCATTAAAAATGAATGGAAAACTTTGAGTATAATATTCCAGAAGGCAAAAGATATGATCTTACAGCAAAGAACTACTTACCCAACTTTTAATGAAATAGAGAACTTCTAAGTATTCCTGATGAAAATACCAGAGCTATAGAAAATCTTTAAGTTCAAACATATAAATGAAGAGAAATATAAAAAGGAAAATATTGATGGACAATGATAAAGCACTAAACAAGGATAACCTGTTTACATTCTAACATGGGAGGTTATATTATGTGTCCCTTTTGAATGCTATCATGATCAAGAGTCAATGAAGGACTCTAATTATACAAGAAAATGTTTCTGTTTTATCTTGATGAAATTAAGAAAATAATTAAGATGGGGAAAATAGCACACTGGAGGGAGGTGGAGGAGAAAAAAAGAAAGTAGGGTAAGTTTTCTCACATAATTGGGTCCACAAGTAGACATCTATACAAACAAGGGGGGATGGAGAGAACAGCAATTGTCATTTGAACATTCACATCTAAACTGGTCAAAAGAAGGAAAAATACACACAATAAATAGATGCATACAGAAATAAATTTCATATAATAGGGAAATGGGGGGAAGGGAGAAGGGATTCAGAATTTGAGGGAAGATACATTATGGGAGGGGTTATATTTATTTATTTGGGATACAGATCTAGTAGTGGAACTGTTTGGTCAAAGGGTTTGCAACGTTTTATAGTCCTTAGGGAATGGTCCCAGAATTGCTCTCCAGCATGGTTGGATCAGCTTACAACTTCACTAACAATACAATAGTGTCTCAATTTTCTTACATCCCCTCCAACAGTTGTCATTTTCCTTTTCTGTCATATTAGTCAATCTGAAATGTGTGGGGTGATAGCTCTGAGTTGTTTTAATTTACATTTGTCTAATCAATAGTGATATAGACCATTTTTTCATATATGACCATAGATAGCTTTGCTTATTTCATTTAAAAAAATGCCTGTTCATCCTTTGACCAGTTATCAATTGAAGAATGGCTTTTATTTCTACAAAATTTCACTCAGTTCACTATTATATATTTGAGAAATGAGGTCTTTATCAGAGAAACTTGCTGCAATTTTTTTCACAGATATGATTACTAGCTATGTATTTCCCTCCATCCTATTTTCCCTGTTTATCATACCCTCTCGTTTTATCTTGTCCATTCTCAAAAGTGTTTTGTTTCTGATTTTTAGCTCCACCCCTAATCCAGGGAGGGTTTAGTCTTACAAAAAACAAGCTCTAAAGAGGCATACAAATATTTATAGCTGCTTTGAGATAAAGAAGGGGAATCTGAGGGGGTGCCCTTGAATTAGGGAAGGGATGAACAAATTATAGTACATAAATGTAATAGAATACTTTTGAACCAATATTTCGTTAGTATGATGACCAACCATTATTTTAGAGAAGTAATGATGCAACATGCTACCCACCTGATGGTAAAGTGAATGGCTCAGAGTGCAGATTGGAACAAATTTTGGGGAGTGGGAGAGGGGACATGGCCAATGAGGTAAAATTTTTGATTGATCTTATATGTTGTAGTATGTTTTATTTTTCTTATATTTATAATTGGGGGATGGAGAGAAGGGAGGTGAGATGGGAGAGCAAGAAGGAGGACTTTACTTGATTAAAACAAATTAAATATATTTTTTAAAGCAGAGAAGAAAAATTAATAAAATGAAGTTTGTCAAGATTCTCTGCATGTATAGGTATGTGTATACATATTGAGTTAAAATTGCAATTGTTTATTGATGACAGGCACTAAACATTTATTGAGTACCTACCATGTATTAGGCATTGTGTTGAGCATTAGAAATATTAGAATTACAGAAATTTAGAAATACAGAAAGAGGCAAATGATATTTCCTGCCATGTAGAAACATATATATGTGAGTGTGTGTGTGTGTGTATACATAGATATGCATTCACCTACATACACGTGTGCATTTGTGTCTGAGTATAATATGTATGTGTTTCCAAGGGATGTGCATTTGTGTGTTTGTATTCTGGCTTACTGCCTTACTTACCCCACAGAGTTTTCAAGATGAAATGAAAAATACGAACGAAAGTACTCAGAAAAGTTACAAGCTGACCATTTGCCTTTATGTTGGCTTCATATTCTTTTCATAAAACAGACCATAAGGAGTAACAGAGGCCATTCTACCTTTATCAAATAAGATTTAATTTGCTCTAACACCATGTTTTCAGATCCTTATTTAAGTGGAGAACAAGTGAAGAATTTTTAAGGATTAACTTATCATTCAATCTTATTCTTATTCAATGGAATTCATTTGCTAGGAAATTGTTAGTGTAATAAGCAATAGTTAACTGAAGGAAAAAAATGTTTTTGTATAGCATAATGTAATTTACAGATGTGGCCATAACATTGTATTTAAATGGGAAAAGAAAAATTAAACTCATTGTAGGCCAATTAAAAAGGAAGGGCATTTGAAATTGAACTGAAATGTACTCTAGAGAAAATGAGGAGACTCTAAAGTATAGTTTTGTCCTTCTCATGCAAAATAAAGCTCAACAGTTTCATCAAGTGCCAACCTAGAAATTCATTACTTGACATCTTTTTTCATTAGCTAGACTAGCTATTCTAGTGAATTAGATACTCATAAAGGTTGTGTGAACAACAACCTAGATAATATATAAAGAGAGAGCACTGAATATCCGTCACCTCAGTCCACAAAATAATAACGTAACTGCTTTCCTCACTAATGTTTTCCTATATTGTGGTAACATCTGCTCCAATGACACATTTTGGTAGCAAACACTATAATCAATACTTCAGTGTCCTACTATTATGTATCATAGAATAAAAAAAATGAAAGTTGAAAGGAGCCTCAGTACTCTTCTAGTCCAACTCATACTTGAAAAAAATAAATGCTTACAACAATAACTCCAACCCTTTGATCATCCAGCCTCCACTTGAAGACTTCAAATGAGTACAAACTCATTTCCTTCTAAAGCAGTACATTTCAGTTTTGGAAAGCTTTGAATGTTCAGAAGATTTGTTTTGTTTTTCCCCCTCACATCAAATCTAAATTTGAATGTTTTCAATTTCTATGCACTTCTCCTGGTTCTGTCCTCTAGGTCAAAAAGAATAATTCTGATACCTTTTCTATATTATTACCTTAAAATTAGTTTTTTAATTTTTTTTTAGGCAATTGGGGTTAAGTGATTTGCCCAGGGTCACACAGCTAGTAAGTGTTAAGTGTTTGGTCTGAGGCCAGATTTGAACTCAGGTCCTCCTGAATCCAAGCTAGTTTGGCAACACAAATGTTTTGACTAATATATATAGCACATAATGCTAGTGAAGTGTTTTTAAACAATATATCAAAATTTCAGCGATGCTTGATTTCATCTCTATGTGTGTTCCTTCCACTAATGCAAATTGTAACCCATCATGATAATATTTAATGTGTTTCTGTCTCCCTAAACAATCCACCATTAGGTGCTGAACTCTGTTGATGAGTCTCTTTCTCCTTTTCTAGGCTGGTCCTCTGTCAACAGACCTACATTTCATCCCATCACATCACATGCTTTACAATTTGGTAGGACCTGTCAAAGCTTGTATTCCAACAGCATAACCTTTGAGAACCCAGGGGAATCTCTGTGCGAACATAAATCATCAGAGTGTGGCATTTATGGAGAATTTATTCCATAGTAGAAAAGAAAACTATGAAATAAAAGGTTTTTGTTGTTGTTGTTGTTGTTGTTGTTGTTGTTTGCTTTCTTTTTTGGTGTATACAGGGAAACAAAAATGCTTCATTTGCATGCACATAAAATAAAAAAGATGCATTTTTTCACATTGCAATTGTACCAACTCCATAGCTAGAATACAAAGGCAGGTTGATAGTGTGGTGGATAGACCACTGGACTTGGAGTGAGGAAGAGTTCAATCAAGCCTTGATGTTTACTGTGTGTCCTTGACAACTAATTTAATATGTGTATCTCATTTTCCCCATCTGTAAAATGGGATAATAATATTAGTTACCCCTAAAAGTGGTTGTGAGGATAAAACAAGATATTCGTAAAGCTCTTTTCAAACCTTAACATATTACATAAATGCTAGTTGGTGGTGTTATAGTAACACAACAGAGTTTTGGAGGCAAAGGAATGATGAAGGTGAGAAGCACATTTATTACAATTCAGTATACATCTCAAATTTATGATAATGATCAAGACAATTTGAATGTATACTAGAAGAGAGTTGTCTAAACTGCAGCCCTTGGATGGCATGCAACCTATAACATTCCAGACTGCAGCCTGAAATAAATTAAAATGTAATTGGAAATATTTAATGAATTAATAAAAATACAATAAAACAGAGATGAATGTTAATTTGTTATTTTCTAAGTTAAAATGAAGTCCTGAGGGATCCTTTTATTAGATTTAGTGTCCCCTATCTCTACTTGATTTTGACACAACTGAACTATAATGCTATTTAAGGACATTTTATTTTTTAAAATCCTAATTAAGCATATATATGGTAATTATATGATGGTGGTCAGAGTTGCCTGAAGGAAAAATAAGGAAGTCTAAGCTACTTAATTAATCCATTAATTCTTTTTCCAGTGTTGATTAACTGAGGAAGGGTGAAATATATTCTTAGGAGTGATTTTGGAATTCCCCCTTTCTGGTTAAAACAACAACCACAAATGGGCAAGAACCTTAAATTTTGGGAGTATTTTATATAATTATTTGAGGCTAGAGGTAGCAAAATAAAATGGATGTAATACTGAGATTGGAGTTTGGGAAACCGGAGTTCAGATCCTCTCTCTGACACTATTGTGTTTGTGTTATTCTGGTAAAGTCACTTACCTCTTTATGCCTCAGATGACTCCTCGGGCATTTTCTGCTTACCCTTTCACCGGTTTGAGTATAGGTTGGTGAAGAGAGTTCCTATGCTGAGTTCTTTATATTGAGAAAAAAAATCACAACTCCTACATGCCTTATTCTTAAAGACATTATATTGATTTTCAACAGTTGTGAAAAACAATGTTTAATTCTTTTTTAATTCTTTACTTTTAATTTTTAACTTATTTTAACTTTAAACAATTTTTAATTCTTTTTGTCTGCAAAATAGTAGTGTTGTTAGTCCTATTTGTTATTTGCTCTCCCTTTTTTCTTCCCTTCACCTTGTTTGAAACCACTGTCATCTTTCTATAAGAATGAAAGTTAGAGTTCTAAGATAAAGTTATATGAAAAGCCAGTCTAGACAGATGGAAAGAAAAGGAAAGCTTTCAATTTTCCTTAAAGCCCATGATTCTAATTGTATATAGGCCCAAGAATTCTTTGTAAGTCCATACTTTCAGAGTTTTCTCAAATAATCTTTCTTGATCCCTTTTCTATCCTGATATTCTAAAGTGATTCTCAAATCCATAATTTAACATATATAATCTAACCAAAACATTATTCTTGAATGACTTCAAGTATAAATTTAAAAAAAAAACATACATTAAAGAAATAAATAAACACGATCCAATATTTATTGATTCATAGGAATTTATGGATCTATAAAATGTCTGAGAGATTTTTCTGTACCCAATTCCTTACTTTAATTCTAGCTGACATATTTATTAGTTTTATTCTAAATTTTAATTTATCAACCCTGAATCCAATCACTGATTAAAGTATTAAATCTAGATCAAATTCAAATGGCTATATAACATTGTATCTCTTTCTTCCATATGAATTTTCTTTAAAATGAAATGTATAATATATTGTTGGGATACATTATCATTTTCCCCTCTGAATAATCTTATTAGAGCAAATAGAATTGTTTTTACTTGAAAGGTAAAACATGGCCTGATATGGATATGGGCAAAATGATCAATAGAGACTGAATTAACTTAGAAACTTTTTATAATTATTGAAGTAATTTTATAAAAAATTGAGGACATAGTTTATTTATTTTTTTTCCAGAGCAACATGATGTAGTAGACCAGGGGTGGGGAACCTTTATCTTATATATCTTATATAACTTATATAATCTTATATATCTTATATAACTTATCCTCAAGTGCAGCCCTTTGACTGAATACAAACTTCAAAAAGGATTTGCTCTGTGAAGTTTGGATTCAGTCAAAGGGCCACACTTGAGGACCTAGAGGGCCACATGTGGCCTCCAGGCTGCAGGTTCCCCACTCCTGCAGTTGACATTCACTAGATTGGGAGTCAGCATTCATTCTACTATTTTTGCCATTAATGACCTTGGGCAAATATCTTTACCTTTCTGAGCCTTTATTTTCTCATCTTTAAAATGGAGGAGATACAATGCTAGGCTGGATAATTTGTAAGTTTCTTTCCAGCTCTGAAAAATGATCCTGTGATTCTAGAACTTAATACATATTTTTAAATTGTTATTGGTACAATCTGACTGCAACAGCCAAGAGCACAAAAAGTAAAGTACACATAGGGTACATCAGTCTAACTTAGAATGAAATAATTGAGACTATAAGTAACAACTGGAAAAAAAATGGTATCTAAGGGAAGGGACAACTTGTTCAAAGGCATTGGGATCAGATATTGCTAAGACCATAAAAGAAAAACAAGTATTCATTTAAATCATCTATTGTATTAACCTTAAGGTAAAACAGTAGTTTACCTTTGTGCTGAACGCTTATTGATGCTAGTAGGTACAGTGTATAGAACAATAGACTTGAAATGAGAAAGAACTTAATTTTAATCAAGTTCAGCCTCAGACATTTTTCTATCACTCTGACCTTGGGCAAGTGACTTAGCTTAGTTTTCTCATTTGTGAAATGTGTTAAATAATAACACCTATCTGCCAACATTGTTTTGAAGTTAAAATGAAACATTTGTAAAGTGCTTTGCAAATGTGCTATATAAAATGATAGTTTCAAAAGCTATATAAATGATATTTATTTAATTTTCATTTAATATTGATCAACGAATAAGCATTTATATAATTTCTAAGAATTGTAAGTCATTGCATGTCGCTGGGAACTAGGAATACAAATATAAAGACATGGATAAAGGAATTAGATAGGATCCTAAAAATAGTCCCTAAAATTGCTGAAGAAATGAAAAAAGTTACTATTCTAGGACAAAGTAAAAGGGCTCTTTAGTTTGAAAAGACAAATCCCAGTATGGAAACTCATTAATAGTCATATTAGCCATTCAGGCTATGTGTTAGGTGAGTCCAGAATGTCATACACTATGTTTTAGAAATCACAGAAAACTAAAATTAGGGAGCACTACATATGATTTATTTTACTTGTAAACTGGACTAAGTAGTCAATGATGTAACTTTAGATTCAAATTCTGTGAATCTATATTCTATAATAAAACATTGAGAAAGACATATTAGGGATTGATTTAAGGGAATTCTACTTTTCAAATCATTGAAAACAAATGGAAATAATTTTCATCTCCCCAAAAAATAAAGTTGTAGAGTCTAAATATAAAATTGGAATTTGATAAATTCATGGATATGTCTATAATAAGAATGTGGGATATAGGGATATATCATTGGAGCATTTTTCACTGCTTGAAGTTGACTTTAAAGAGATCAGCAAGAGATAAGTTGTACTGAGAAAAGAAACTGGGACTCAGGACAGAAACTTTGGGGGTTTTCATTTAGTGCATATATCATAGATGAAGAATTAGGAAAATCATTTGAGAAGAAGTGGCTAGAGAAGAGGAAGAGAACCAGGATGGAACTGTCATGAAACCCAGAGGGGAGAGAAGATACAGAAGGTGACCAATTGTCAAATGCTGCAGAGAGGGCAAGAGGATAACTTACTAGATCTATTGGATTTAGTAACTAAGAGATCAATGTTATCTTTTGAGAGAGCAATTTCTCTTGAAAGATGAGTTCAGAAGCTTATCCCACTAATATTTATTAAATAACTACTATGTGTGAATCATCATACAAAGTATCATCAGAGTTTTGAATGTTACAGCTACATATAAGACCAATCTGCCGTGTTCTGGGGAAGTCAAAGCAAGCACATTTCATCAAATAGATTCAGTTCTCACTAAATAGCAAAAATAGGGCACGTAGATGGTGCAGTGGATAGAATACTGGGCCTGAAGTCAAGAGAAGATTCATCTCCATGGATTCAAATTTAGCCTCAGACACTTATTTTCTGTATGATCCTGGGCAAGTTGCTTAACTCTGTCTTTGTTCCTCACTTATAAAATGAGCTGGAGAAGGAAATGGCAAACTGTTCTAGTATATTTGCCAAGAAAACCATCAAAATAGGTCACAAAGAGTTGGGCACAACTGAAACAACTGCATAACAATTTGTGAAAGGATCATGAATCCAGAAGAATTCCTGTTTCTATGGGGTTTCATGGTACTAGTATTTTGCTTCTGTAATGTTTGGAGACTGAGGGTTTGGCATAATACATATATTTAAGGAGATGGGGTACAAAGGATTGAGATTTATTTTGACTCATCAGTGTGTAAGTAGTAGAAGCAGTGGGAGTTATTACCATGCCTTCTCAGGTCAAAGGAGGAAACTGCCTTTTAAGTAATTTGGGTGTAGTCTCTGATCAAAAATGGCAATATTAAGTCATGGTGACTTAATATTAAGTCATAATGTGAAAAGAATCATAATTTAGATCTACAAGGAACCTCAGGAGTCATCTAGCTTAACTTTCTCATTAAATAGAAGAAAGTGAGACCCAAAAAGTCTTAGGTGGGAGCCCATGGTTACACAATTAGTGAGGATTTCCCTTCTCTTAGCGCTTCATATGTCTTGCTGATCTCATCAGCTCCCATAGGTTCAATTATCATTTGTGATGTGATCATTTCCAGATCTATATATCCAGCTCTACTCTCTCTCTCTTGATTTCCATTTCTGCATCACCAACCACTTATTGGACATTTCAAATTGAATATCTTGTGGGTGACTTAAATTTAACCAGTGCTAACAGGATTGATTCTTCTCTCCTCTTCTAAACTTGCCTGTTTCTGTTGAGGAAACCACGATCCTTTCAATCACACAGGTTCACAATCTCTGTGTCACCCTAGACTTCTCACACTCACCCACACCATTTATCCAATCAGTTGCTAATTCTTTTTATTTTTTTAAGGCGATTGGGGTTAAGTGACTTGTCCAGGGTTACACAGCTAGTAAGTGTCAAGTGTCCGGTCTGAGGCTGGATTTGAACTCAGACTAGGAGCTGCAAGTGAGAAAGAATAAGGAGAGTATTCTAGGTGCCCAAGATTTTGGCCAGGTCTGATTCATCATTAATCCCTGACCTGACAAGAACTATTTGTGGAATTCTGGATTATTCCTACAAAGTCACTCTGGTACTGGGAATCTATAGTGAAAAGGAAAAGCTGCTTTTATAGATATCTAAATGTCAGGTTGTTTAGCTCCTTGTGGACTCTGCAGAGAAGGATGACTTTGTAGTGAGGGAAATGAAACGAGAAATCTAGAACATGAAAAATAGGAACACAAACAGTAAGAGATGGACTGTTATATAACATTCCATGTAATGGGAAAAAAAATGAATGATGTCATCTATAGTGAGATCAGGCAAATTAAGTACCTGAGAGATAGAGAAGCCTATCTGGAGATGGAATGATGAAAAACTTTAGTGGGAGTATTTGATCTTAATGATTTAATGTGTGTAAAATTTAGTGAATATAGACAAAATGTGTCTGGAAAAAAAGAAACAAGCATAGCTCCCACTGATGAATCTTCCCACCAGTGAGTAGAAAAAACAATAGTAACCAGTAACTGGTTCAGTTGGAAACTGTTATTAGGGAGATAGTGATTTTCATTTATGGCAATATCTTTTCATCATATAAAAATAAAGGATAGACAAAATTCTTTTTTTTGTTTCCTTGAACAGTAGTCAATATGGCTATGCTGACTTCTAAGGACTGTTTGTTGCTTTCACTAGTCTCTCTTTATTTCCTTTATATAGACCAACATTCCCTTGTTAGTAGTAGTCTCTCTTTTCCTCTTTTTTTTCCAAAATACCCAACCTTTTTCCAGTTGGTTTAAGCTACTATAACCTCATTATTCTCTTTTTCTCTTCTTCTCTGCCCTGCTCTTTCTCCTCTTTTTCTGTCTTCCTCTCCCTCTCTCCCCTCATTTTTTTTTGTGGATCCTCATCTATATTGTGCCCTCTAACTGTAGTTTAGATGGCCAACATACTGGGATCTGTCCAGGGCCCTCATTTTTTTTTCTTTGCATTTTGAATAACTTTTTTCCAATTACATGTAAAAACATTTTTAACATTCCTTTTTTTTTATTTTGAGTTCCACATTATCTCCCTTCTTCCCCACTCCCCTCCCTGAGATGGCTAGCAATTTGATATAGTTTATACATGTGCAATCATGCAAAACATATTTCTATATTGGTCATATTGAGAAAGAAAACAGACAAAAACATGAAAAGGTGAAAAATAGTATGCTCTATCTGCATTCAGTTCCATCAGTTCTTTCTCTGGAATTAGCTTGAATCATTGTATTGCTGAGAATAGCTGTCATTCATAGTTGATCTTTGTACAATATTGCTGCTACCATGTACAATGTTCTTCTAGTTCTGCACATTTTACTTTGCATCAGTTCATGTAAGTTTTTCCAGTTTTTTTTTTTTTCTGGAAGCATCCTGTTTATCATTGCTTAAAGCACAATAGTATTCCATTACAATCTTATACCACAACTTGTGCAGATGTTCTCCGATTTATGGTCACTCATTCAATTTCTAATTCTTTGCCACTGCAGAAAAGCTGCTAAAATTATTTTTGTACAAGTAGGTCCTTTTCTTTTTCTAATTTCTTTGGGATTCAGACCTAGTAGTGGCATTGCTGAATTAAAGGGTGTACACAGATTTATAGCTCCAAATTGCTCCCCAGAATGGTTGGATCACTTCATAATTCCACCAACAGTGATCTCAGTAAAGTTCTGTGTATTTAATTACCATCTCTATGCTAACAAATCTCAAATATACCTATCCTAACACAATCTGTCTGTTAGCCACCAATCTTCCATCTTCAATTGCCTTCCAGACCTCTAAAATTGTATCATCAGCAGACATCTTAAACTCCACATGTCTCATTTTTTCTCATAAGCCTTTCCCCTCCTATTTTCCCTATTATTTTAGAGGGAAACACCATTATTCCAGTCCTGTAGACTTACTACCTAGGTGTTATCCTCGAATCCTCATTCTCTCTCATAATGAGTCTATTGCCAATGGTCTCCAAGTTCACCTTTGCAACATCTTTTGAATCACTCCCTCCTCTCCTCAGACACTACCCACCATTCTGGTGTAGGACATTCTTGCTCTATGCCTGGAAAGTTACAATAGCTTACTGGTGGGTCTTCCTACTCAACTATCTCCACACCTTAATCCATTCTTCATTTATCCATTAAAGTGATTTTCCTAAAGCTCAAGTCTGATTCTCTATCTCTGTTTCTGTCTCTCTCTGTCTCTGTCTCTCTCTCTCTGTATCTCTCTCTGTCTCTCTGTCTCTCTCTCTCTCTCCAAAGTCCAATGGCTCCTAGCACAAAATACAAAAATTCTCTGTTTGGGATTCAAATACCTTCATAATTTAGCCCCCTTGTACCTTTCCAGTCTTCTTACACCTATCACTCCTTGCCTCATAATTTTTAATCCAGTGACACTGGCCTCCTTGCTTTTCCAAGAACAAGACACTCCATTTCTTAGCTCCAGGCATTTTCTTTGGCTGTACACACACACCTGAAATGCTCTTGTTCCTTACCTCTTCCTGCCTGATTTCCTTTAAATCATAACAAAATGCTGTCTTCTACAGGAAGCCTTTTGCAACCACTCTTAATTCTAATGGCATCCTTTTCTTAATTGGTTCCTACTTAAACAATATATAGCTTGTTTATACATAGATGTTTTCATATTGTTGATGTTATTTGATTGTGAGTTCCTTGGGGTTAAGGACTGCCTTTTGTCTCTTTTTGTATTCTTAGTGCATGGCAAGGTGCCTAATATATCATAGGTGCTTAATAAATCTTGTTGACTGACTGACTCTCTCAGCATCACTCTCATTACATTACTTATACTTCTGATGACCTTCTACCATTGTTGACTTATATACAGTATATAGCTTAGCATGTTAATCACTTAGTAAATGTTTGTTGAATTAAATTGAATGTAATGCTTCATGGGTTTTGACACAATTATAAACACCCTGGAAAACATTATTCCTAATTTTTTTTTATCTTATCATTGCATTTCAATAAGAAACCTTAAACATACATAGGCACACATACACACCCACCAGCTATATTATAGACATATGTGTATAACACATAGATAGATAGATAGATAGATAGATAGATAGATAGATAGATAGATAGATAGATAGATAGATAGATAGGTAAATAGATAGATTCAACAGTAGAGGAGGCATGTATTCATACTTACTCTCATAAAGTCATATGTTCGGGTCATTTTTGTTTTAGAAATTCATGAAGTATTTGAAATAGATAGTAGGGAAGGGAGAATAAAGACTGGATGATCAGAAGAACAACCAAAAATTCCATTAACCTGTTGCTACTTTTTCTGATCACTTACATATAACATATAACTACGGCAAAGCAACTTCCTGTATTCTCCCCTCCACCCACCCAGGAAAACAAAACAAAACAAACACATTCATTTTATTTTATTCAAGATCTTGGCAGACATCTTGAGCCTACCCTGAAATTCTTTGGATAATATTGGCATCCTATGTCATTCATATAGTGCTTTCTCCTGTGCATACAAATGAGATAACTTGTTAGATCCTCACAACAGTCCTTTGAGAAAGGGACTACAAGTGTTATAATACTCATCTTATGGATGAAAGAAAAAAAAAACTAAAACTCAGAATGAGTAGTTGAGTAACTTGTCTAAGCTTACACATCTTGTAAATAGCAGAAGTGAAAGTGGCATATTAACCCTAAGCTGTTGTAATTCCAGCTTCTTGAACAACATACGTTTAAATCTTCCATCATTGTTCCGTGCTTGAATTTGTAAAACTTAGATCACCATCTTCTTTCCAAAAGTAGAAGTACTTTCCAAATTTTCATCACATTAAAAAGTTTCCCATATGATATAAAATCTTATTTCTTAAAGCTATACAGGTCAATACAATATTTATATAAATCCAGGTTTCATCTGGGTTATTTGCACTTCTTGCAAAATGAGATCAAATGACATAATATTTGTAAAGTGCTTAGACCATTTCTTGATATATAAGAGATGCTTAATTAATAATTATTTCATTTTCCTTCATTCTCCTCTTTCCAGATTGGAAGTGAAGCAGGGAAGTGGGGGTAGAACGAAGATAGAAAAGTAGAGAAAGCTTCATCTGAGCTCTCGCAATATCTCCCTCCAAGCAACATTAAAATAATGCCTCAAATAAAATTAATATATAAAAGTAGGAGTTGGTTTTCTGAAAAAAAATTAGATGAACTATTAATTAATTTGATTTAAAAAAGAAGAAAACCAAATTACTAGTATCAAAAATGATAACGGTGAATTCTCCACCAACAAAAATTAAATTAAAACAATTATTAGGAGCTATTTTACCCAATTATGTGCCAGTAAAACTAGAAGATTTACAAAACAAAACATAAACTGCTCAGATAAAAGGAAAATGAAAAATAAAATACATATCTCTATATTAGAAAAAGAAATTAAACAAGCCACGAATGAGCTCCCCAAGCAAAAATCCATAAGACCAGATAGATTTACAATTGAATTCTACCACAATTTAGGGAACAATTAATCCCAATACTATAGAAACCTTTTGAAAAATTGGTAAAGAAGGAGCCTAACAAATTCCACTTGTGACATAAATATGATTTTGATAACCAAACCAGAGAGAGCAACAACAACAATTTCCATTATGAAAATGTATGCAAAAAATTAAATAAAATACTAGCAAGTACATTACAGTGATATATCACAAAGATCATACATTAGAAACAGGCGGGATTTTTATCAGGAATACAGGGCTGGTTCAGTATTAGAAAAACTATCAGCATAATTGACTATATTATTAAAAATAACAAGAAAAATAAAATTATTCTGTCTATAGATGCAGAAAAAGCCTTTGACAAAACGCAGTATTCCTATTAAAAACACTAAAAAGCATAGGAATAAATTAAGCCTTTCTTAAAATATGTAGTATCTATTTGAAAGTAAGAGCAACCATTAACCATAATGGAGATAAACTTGAAGTCTTCCCTATAAGATCAAGGGTGAAGCAAGGATGTCCATCACATTGTTTTAATTCAGTATTGTATTTTAGCTATTGAAATTAGTCCATGAAAATAAACCAAAGCAATCAAAATAACTAATAAGGCAACAAAAATCACTTTTTGCAGATGATATGTTTATATACTTGGAGGAACCTAAAGAATCAAATAAAAAAAAAAAACTAGTTGAAACAATTAACAACTTTGGCAAAGTTACAAGATATAAAATAATCCCACATAAATCATCAGTATTTCTTATACTATCAACAAAACTCAACAGAAAGAGATAGCAAAAAAATTCAATTAATACAACTGTAGACAATTAAAAAAGTACAGGAGTTTACCTGCCAAGACAAACTTAGGGATTATGTAAACATAATCATAAAACACTTTTCATCCAAATAAAGACATATCTAAACAACTGGAGACATTAATTGTTCATTGGTCTGCTGAGCCAATATAATAAAAATGACAGTTCTACCTAAGCTAATTTCCTTATTCCATGCCATACCCATCAAACCACCAAAGACAATTTATACAGTTAGAAAAAAAATAGTTAAAAAAAATAATCTGGAAGAACAAAAGGTCAAGAATATCAATAGAATCAATAAAAAAATAATTAAGAAAGGCAACATAGCAATTCCAGATCTCAAACTATATTACACAGTGGTAGTCATCAAAATAAGCTGATATTGAATAAGAAATTGAGTGGTGAAGTGGAAGAGATTAGGTACAGAAAACAAAGTAGCAAATAACTATTGTAATCTAGTGTTTGATTAATCCAAAGATCCTAGCTTTTGGGGTAAGAACTCACCATTTGACAAAAATTGCTGAGAAAATGGGAAGGCAGTTTGGTGAAAACAAGGCATAGACCAAAATCTCACATCATATACCAAGATAAATTCAAAATGAATAAGTAAATTAAGGGAGCATGGAAAAATGTACATGTCAGATCTGTGGATAACACATGTTTTTATAGCCAAACAAGAGGTAGAAGGGATCAAGTAAAAGAAATACTTTTGTTACATGAAATTAAAAACTTTTGCACAAATTAAACTAATGCACCCAAAATTAGAAGAAAACAGAAAACTGAGCAAACATTTTGAGCTAATTTCTCTGATGAAAGCCTCATTTCTCAAATATATAAGGTATTAAGCCAAATTTATAAAAATAAAAGCCACTCCCCCACTTGATAAGTGGTCAGTAAATATGAACAAGGAGTTTTTGGAAGTATAGAACAAAGCTTTCTATAGTCACATGGGAAAAAAATCAGTAGTGATTAGAGAACTGCAAATTAAAACAATTCTGAGATACCCCCTTATTCCTATCAGATTTGTTAACATGATAGAAAATGAAAATGACAAATGCTAGAGGTGATGTAAAAAAATTGAAACAGTAATGTATTATTGGTGGGATTGTGAAGTAGTTCAGCCATTCTGAAAGTAGTTCAGTCATTCTGGAGAACAATTTGGAAGTAAGCCCAAAGAGCTATTAAGCTGTGCATAACTTTCAACCCATCAATACCATTACTAGGTATGTATTTCAAAGAGATCAAAGAAAAGGGAAAGGGGACTATATATACAAAAACATTTATGGCAACTCTATTTGTGGTGACATAGAACTGGAATTTGAGGTGATGCCTATCTGTTGGGGAACAATTTGTTTTTTTTTCTTTTCAAGGAGCGAGGAGGGTTGGAAGGAAAGGAGAAAATTTGGAACTCAAAATTTAAAAAAAAAGTTAATGTTTTACATGTAATTGGGAAATACTTAATGAAATAAATAAAAAGATATTTTTAAAAAGGAAGAGATTGGAGCATAACTCCCCTGCACAAAAAACATTGTGGCTCTCCATTTCCTATTAAATCAGTCTTAATCCTATTATCAAAGCTATCCACAATTTGGCTGGACTTCACATGTAGAATCACCTTTAAACTATTTGTTAACTTATCTCCTTATTGCTCTCTGTCATGATCATTTCTAGCACCATATCTTTGTCTACGTTGTGTTTGTCCCCTGCCTGGAATTCTCCACCCCCCTCCCCCGCACTTTTTCGCCTAAGTAATCAAATCCTTCTTTTCTATCTAATCAAACTCATCATGCAAAGTCTCACTCAAGTTCTATCTTTTCCAATAAACTGTCCACAAAACTCTTAGCCCACACTAGTTCCCTTTTTTCTGCACCCACAAAGCATTTATCACTATCATGCAATGTAACATTTCATAATATTCATTTCTTAAAACGCTTTACATGTATAAGACAGCTAGGTAGCACAGTTTATGGATTGCTGGACTTTGAGTTGGGAAGACTTGAATTCAAATTCTGCCTAAGACACTTATCTAGCTGTGGAGTCTGGTGAATTTACTTCACATTTCTGTGCCTTAGTTTCTTCATTTGCAAAATATGGATAATAATACTTGTATCTAATCCATAGAGTTGTGGAGAGGCTAACATGATTATCTAGCTAGTTATAGATATGAAGAGAGATGACAGCTTGCTAAGTAACTAGCTATCTAGATAATCAATATGAACCCACATATGTAATTCTTTGCAAATCTTAAACTATTATGTAAATGTCCATTTTTTGTTGTTACTTGAAAAAAGTATGTGATGACATTTTTACTTTTAAATGAGTTTATGTAGCTTATATATTAGCTCTCCCCAGATATTCCTAAATCATCCATTTTCCTTTTATTAGAATTGAATTGAATCAATTCAATCCAATTGGACAAATAATTATATAACACTAAGTAAAATCCCAGTTACATAATGAGTACTATGCTGAAGATGGAGGTGATTTAGAAATGTTATGTGATAGCCTCTACCTTCATGAAACATGTTGTTTAGTCCTATCAAAACACTTTAATTCAGATGCACTGCAAATAGCAAAAGTAGTCATAGGTCTAATTTATTTCTGGTTTCTGGCTGTGTTTTTTGTCTTCCAGAATAAGAACCACCTAAAGTAATACATTAATTTTCTTAAATAGACAAAAAATAAAAATAATAATAGCAGGTCTCACATGGTTTTTAAAGAAGTTATTGATTGAGTTGTATTTAGAATAGGAATATATTTTTCACTGTGTGTTTGTGCTCTCCTGCATCAATGCATACATTAGGAAAAAGATCTATCAAATAATTACAGGGTATTTCTCTAGTGAATATGGGATATGCTTATTTATATGGTATTTAGGCATGGTAGTGTTCCTGAAATCCTTATGTACTCTGTTATAGATGATTGAATGTATCTTTAAAAATTGTCTACTCTCTCTTTGATTTATCTTTTGAGAATTATGATTTAGTTTGCAATAATTATCTTCAAATTTGCTTTTCATCTACCTATAAGAAAAGACAATTAAAAAATACTTAACATTTTCTAGTAATTTGCACAGTACCTTGTGTAAAAGGCAATTTTATTGAAATTTTACATGCATATATGAGGAAAAAACTTGTACCTCAATTAGGTATTTGATAATTTTTGTGGAATGTGAGAGCAACTTTAGGACCATTGTCAGGGAAAAAAAACACAAAGCAATAAGAAGCAGAACAACAATACCCTCCCTCCCAGTATTGAGTTTCTGTGATTCTGTGAATGGAGGAATGTTGTTGAATACAATACTACATAATGTAATTTACATATTGTATAAGAAATGTTATAGAAATTGTCATGATTAATTCAATGAATGCAATTCAATTGAGCTATTCACCATTCTTTGACCTTGATTTGTATTAGGACAGGAAAAGAGATGGAGAATGGAAGAAGCATTTATATAGCATCTACTATATCCCAGGCATTGTGCTAAGCACATTTTCATTTGTTATCTCATTTGATCCTCACAACAACCCTGCAAGGTACATATTATTATTAACATAATTTTACAGTTAAGGAAATTGAGGCAAACAGAGGTTGAAGTGATTAGTCCAGGATCACTTACCTAGTAAGTGTATGAGATTGGATTAGAACTCAGTTCTTCCTGACTGCAGGCCTATCACTCTATCACTAGTTGCCTCCTTACCTATTCCTTACTTCCATGTTTTCGCTTGAGTGACTTGAAATGTCCCATTTCTTAACTCGTCGTTCTTTTACACAGAAATATAGAAGACTGCTTTTAGACATGCAAGGTACTTCATCTCAAAGGAGGTTTATAACAATGTGTTCCTATGCTGAGGTGGGGCAAGGAGAAAAAAAATCATCATGAAAATTAACCTCTTTTAGTTAAAGTGACATTTATTATATATTATTAAAATTCTATCTAGTTGACAGGGATACATCCCCTTTTCTTTATGAAAGAATTGTTGTAGAACACCACTAAAGGAATATATTTACATTTGACAGTGAGCAATATATTTAAGTTTAGTGATTAATCTAATAATACCCAGGAAAATATTAAGTATTTAAGTAGCACTACTGAAAAATTTTCCTGAGTATTAATTAGACCTACTCTATTGTTCTTGATTTTGAAGACGAGTAGCCAAAGTCTTGTGTGTGAATGTGACAGAAAAGATTAGCAACTGTTATATACTGAACTTGAATTGGTTGTTTAAAAACAAAACAAAACAAAAGAGATTATGAATATCTGTACTAGCAGGATAAATCAATTTTTAAGTTAAACAATCAATCTAGCAGTCTTAGCATTAAAGTAATGTGGTTCATGAAATTATCCCACTTAGTTGGTCAGGTCATTTAATCACTGTGAATTTCAGTTTCTTCATTTCTGAAATTGATTAATCTTTTTTACTTTTCATCCATTTGTTGTCTTTACAGATCCCCTCTGAGTCCTTTGTCTTTTATATTGTCTATCGGGTAAAATAAAGGCTATCTTATTAGATATTCATTTGTTAGCTTGAATGTCTTGGATCCTGTTAGCCATATCTGTACCAACTATAGATGCTTAAAATACAAATATTTTGGAGATTTCTTTTTTAAATGAAAACTCTTGGTAAGAGGATAGTAAACCAAGTAAACAAAGTGAGCCTGCTCTCATGATGACACCTAGTCTCTGATTGCTTAGAGCTTTTCTGGTGGATGTAAGAGAAGAGGAATATGGGCACCATTTGAAAAAAAGGAGTTATGCTAACTGATTTCTGAAGTCCTTTCTAGTTTGACTGTTCTGTGAATCTGTAAAAATAATGAGAGAAGATAAACCATACCATAGCACAGATTCCTCAGCTAATTGCTGAGTGAAAACCAGCTCTGATTTAACAATAGAAACTGGGGAAATAATACCACAAGCCATTTATCAAATGTCTATGTAGGGGTGCTCAATTAAAGTTGAGAGAGGAAATGATATTATTCCCTTGATTTTCTAAGAGAAACTTGGTACACAATAGGTGAGGCCTGAATTTCCAGAGAATTCTGGGGATTCATTAAGGGTTGTATTTTCCAAAGATGATCAGGGAAAAAAAAATGATCAATATATTCTGAAATGTTTATAGCCACTCTCTTTGTGGTGGCAAAAAACTGGAAATTGAAGGGATGCCCATCAGGTGGGGAATGGCTGAACAAGTTGTGGTATATGATTGTGATGGAGTACTACAGTGATATAAGAAATGATGAGCTCAATGATTTTAGAAAAAACATGGAAAGATTGCATGAAATAATTAAGGATGTTATGAGCAGAACCAAGAGGAAATTGTATACAGTAATAACAATATTCTTTTAAAAATAACTTTTTAAGCAAATAAGTAATTTTGTCAATTATAAATACCCAAATTAACTACAAAGGAGATGTGAAGATAGATACTATCTGAATCCAGAGAAAAAACTGATAAATAGAAGTATGCATAGAATAATTTTTACATATAAATACCTATTTGTATCTAATGGGAGCCATCTCTAGGGCAGGGGAGGGGAGGGAAGAAAATAAATTTACAAGATAATTTGTTTTTTATTTGAAAGGAATAGCAAGTTGTGCATAGTGAAATTACAGTTTCATATATAATCATCTCTTTTTTAATTGTACTATGTTATAGGAATGTTTATATTTATATTTTTATGTTATGTTATGTTTTATTTTGTTATGTTATTATGTTACATTTATATGTTTATATTTTAAAAAATAGGGAAAGAAGAGCTGCATCTCCCACTAAAGGCAGTCTGTTGAAGGAGAAAGAACATTGGACTTGGAGTAAAAAGACTTACGTTTCAATTTCAGCCACAAGTGTATTAATTGGGTGACCTACAAGGGATGATATCTCGAAGTATCTAGTATTTACTTTTCTCTGTATATGTTATATCCTCTTTAAAGTAATTCATGGCTCATTAGAAGATGAGCTTCTGGAACAGACTATTCTACCATTGTCTTTGGATTCCCAGAATCTATATCTATTACATTGTTTCAATGATAATAAGAATTATATAACTGTTTTTTGTCTTGAATTTCATTAAGGGAATTTTTTCCCCTCATAGTAGCCTCAATATCTGAAATAGCTGTTTTTTATTTATTTTTTTGTTTTGTTCTAAGATTGGGTCTTCCTATGTTGCTCAAGTGCAGTGGAAACTGTTAAGCCCAGTTCAGATACTGTTTGGCACAGAAAACTTAAACTGGCTTTATTTTTCAGACGTAGGCCAGGTCACCACTCCTTAGAAAATCTAGTGATCTTTCACTATTGAGGACTCAACAGATTGGTTCCCAACTTACTCTGGACAGTTTATTGGCCTATTCCTACTGCAGTTCAGAACTCTAGAACTCAAACAATCCCCTAGTTTTGGCCAAACCCAGCAGAAGTTGCAGCTCACTATGTTAGCCAAGCATCATCCAACAACATACCTGGCTCACATAATGGATACTTGATACATTTTTTGTAGAATTGAATCTTGATTACTCCAATTATCTATTAGTCTATCATTACGTGGCCCTTTATTACATATAATTTTATTGCATCATGATCTGAAAAGGATGAATTTAATATTTCTGCCGTTCTTCATTGGATTGTGAGGTTTTTATGCCCTAGTACATGGTCAATTTTTGTGTATGTGCCATGTACTGCCGAGAAAAAAGTATATCCCTTTCTATCCCCATTCAATTTTCTTCAGAGGTATACCATACCTAATTTTTCTAATATTCTGTTCAGCTCCTTAACTTCTTTATTGTTTGTTTTGTGGTTACATTTATTGAGTTCAGAGAGGGGGAGGTTGACGTTCTCCAGTAGTATAGTTTTGCTGTCTATTTCTTCCTGTAACTCCCTGAACTTCTCTAAGAATTTGGATGCTATACCATTTGGTGCATATATGTTTAGTAATGATACTACTATATTTTCTACGGTGCCTTTTAGCAGGATATAGTTTCCTTCCTTATCTCTGTTAATGAGATCTAATTTTGCTTTTGCTTTGTCTGAAATCATGATTGCTATTCCTGCTTTTTTTTCTTTTACTTTAGCTGAAGCATAATATATCCTATTCCAGCCTTTTACCTTTACCCTGTGTGTGTCCCTGTTTCAAATGTGTTTCCTGTAAACAACATATTGTAGGATTATGGTTTTTAATCCATTCTGCTATCTGCTTCTATTTTATGGGAGAATTCATCCCATGTACATTCACAGTTATGATTACTGTGTATTTCTCTCCATCCTATCTGCACCCCTGTCTATGCTTTTCTTCTTTCTCCCTTTCCCTCCTCACTAATGTTTTGTTTTTGATGACCACCTCCTTCGGTCCCTCCTCTTATTAGCCCCCTCTCTTTTCTTCCCAGTTACCCTTACTACTTCTTCCCTCCCTTCTATCCCCCTTTCCTTTTCTTTCCCCTTTTCCCTCCTCCTGACTATAGGGTAAGTTAGATTTCTATACCTAACTGATTGTTATTCCCTTCTTGAGCCAAATCTGATAAGAGTAAGGTTCAAACAATGCTTATCTCCCTCTCCTTTCCCTCTGCTGTAATAGGTTTTTGTGCCTTTTCCTGTAAAGCAATTTACCTTTGTCTGCCTCCTCCTTTCCTTTTCTGCCAGTACATTCCCTTATTTAGATCAGATTAATCTACTTACTTAGATCCATTTATCCCACTTGATTAGATTTTTTTTATCATTACATCATAGTCAGCTTATACCCACCCCCTCTATGTATATTCCTTTAAAGTGGTGTACTAACAATATAGTTTTCAAGAGTTACAAGTGTCATCTTCCCTTGTAGGGGTGTAAACAGTTTGCCCTTATTAATAACATGTTGTTCTTGTTGTTGTTGTTGTTGTTGTTTTTCCGTCCCATTTACCTTTTTATGTCTCTCTTGAGTCTTGTATTTGAAGATCAAATTTTCTGTTCAGCTCTGGTCTTTTTAGAAGGAAGGTTTGGCAGTCCCTTTTTCACTGAATATCCATCTCCTCACCTGAAACATCATACTCATTTTCACTGGGTAGTTGATCTTTGGTTGTAATCCAAGCTCTTTGCCTTATGGAATACCGTATTCCATGCCCTATGATCTCTTAATGTATAAGCTATAAACTCCTGTATAATCCTGACTATGGTTCCATGATGTTTAAATTGTTTCTTTCTGGCAGCTTGCAGTATTTTATCTTTGACCTGGTAATTTTGGAATTTGGCTACTATATTCCTTGGTGTTTTCAATTTGAGATCTCTTTTGGGAAGTGATCAGTGGATTCTTTCTATGGCTATTTTACCTTCTGGTTCTAGGACCTCAGGGCAGTTTTCCTTGATGATTTTCTTTCTTTCTTTCTTTCTTTTACTTTATGTATTATGAAATAGTTTTTATTTCAAAGTTTGTTCATACCAGAAAAAAAACAAATATTCAAATTAAAGTTAATTTTTTCATTTGACATTTCAGTGAGCAAAAAGCTTGATTACAAAGTGAGAGTATTATCAAGGAACTCAGTTATTCCCCTAGTTACCTTGTGAAAGATGTAATGGAGATCTTATACCCTTTGGACACACACATAGGATAGGCCTTTTCTGATTCAGTTTGGTCCTCACTTTTCATCTTAAAAGTAGACTAATAAATTTGATGCCTGGGAAATATCTGGCAACAGAGCAACATATTCTTATGTTAATTACTTTTAAAAATTGTTTGTGTGATCCTAATTAAGAATCAGGATGCTAATATTCATTAATGAAATCAATGAACAATCATTAAGTGCCTACTATGTGCCAAGCATCATATAATTTCTTTTTTCTTGAGATTATTTTTTCCAATTTACTTGCAGGGACATGTTTTTCGTTTATTTTGGTTTTTTGGGTTTTTTTGCTAGAATTTTGATAAAAATTCTAGATAGTGCTTAAAGTCTTATGTACAAGTGGGGGAAAAAATCCCAAGAGATTTTTATTTAAAATATTCAGAAGAGCCTCTTCAAGTAATGAAAACTGCATATCAGCAGTGATAATACATACTTTCTCTCACCTTAAGGTTTAGACATTACACTTAAGATAAATCATATTTCCTCATGGCAGAAGAGGAAAAGAGCACAAGACTTGGAATTAGAAGACCAGCATTCAATTTTTGGCAAACTACTTTGCTAGTCTGAGCCTTAGCTTCCTCATCTAGAAAATGGGGACACTCATACTACCTACACTACCTATCTATCTCATGTAGTTGTGGAGAAAATGCTTTAGAACAAATTCCTTATAGAAATGGGAGTTGTCATTATTACTGCTTGTGCTATCTACCACATAGGGTTGCTGTCAGGAAAACACTTTGTAAGCTGTAAAGCACTATCTATTTACATGTGAGCTATAATTAAAATAACAATTATTATTGTGCTCTAGGGTTCTTTTCATACACAGTCAGCTTTCTTGGTTAATTTGAATGTTTTTTAGAAGTTTTTTTTCCAATTACATATAAAATAATTTTAGCATTCATTTCCTTAAAAATTTAAGTTCCAAATTATCTTTCTTCCCTCCCTCTTTCCTTCAGAAGGTAAGCATTTTGATATAGATTATTCATTTACAGTTATGCAAAACATTTCCATGTTAGTCATATTGCAAAAAAAAATAGGAAAAAAAGAAAGAAAAAAGTATGCTTCGATGTGCATCCAGACACATAAATTCTTTCTCTGGAGGTAGATAGCATTTTTCATCATGGGTCCTATGGAATTGTCTTGGATCATTATATTGCTGAGAATAACTAAGTCATTAACAGTTGATCATTGTACCATATTGTTGTTACTGTGTACAGTTTTTTCCTGGTTCTGTTCACTTCACTTTGTATCAGTTCCTGTAAGTCTTTCTGGATTTTTCTGAAGATTCCTGCTCATCATTCCTTATAGCTCAATAGTATTCTGTCACAATCATATACCACAGCTTGTTCAGCTATTCCTCAATTGATGAGCATCCCCTCAATTTCCAATTCTTTGCCACTACAAAAAGAGCTGCTATGAATTGAATGTTTTATCTTAAAAGAAATCTTAACACATAAAATGCATTATGAACTACCCATTAAAATTGTGAGACAAATAGAAGAAAAATCTTTTCCTAACTAGAGGATACCTCTCTAAATGCTTTCAAAATTTCATTTGACCTCTCTTTCTGAAGAAAGAGAAGTCATTTAAAATATATCCCTTCAGTTTTGTTAATACTGGGAAAATAGTTTTTAAATGTGCAAAGTCTACTGCTTTTCAGGCAAATGAAGAACAAAAATATGGCACTATTTCAAAAAAGATGCCAATAAAATCACATGGCACAAAGATTCAAGACAATCTTCAACATCACAAGTTAGTTATAATAACATGTAATGGTTTTATGGTAAACAAGGAGCTTACAGTATTAAGAACAGGAATAAAATACTGCTTACTATTGGTGGTTATGCTAATTACATATTGGCACATAATAATCTTACAGTCTCCTATTCGAAACTACTTACTACTGACTGAATTTAAGCACAATTTTTTTTAGTATTTTTAATTAAATTTCTGTACCAAAAAAATAAAGCTTAGCCATTGTAAACAAACATATCTACACCAATGTACATCCTAGAATTCTGATGTAAGCAAAGATACATGAGAATGTTCTAGTCCTCATCTGGACATCCACCATCTTCTGTGAGATCAGGTTGCAAAGGATGAGATTCTCTTTTAGGTTTTCCTAGGCCACTATTTTCTGCCTCTGCTTCATCAAGAATTTGATTCTCTTTTTCTGAGTATTTAGGTGACACCTCAAAGAATTCTCCAATTCCTTTTTGCCATGTGGGTGTTGGCCATACACATACTGGGTTCCCACCTGCATACTTATCTTCAACTTTCTAGGATGGAGGCAAAGGAGAAGTGATGGCAAAGCTGTAGCAACCCAGAGCCTTCTGGAGCGCTTAAGCCACCACTACTTTGTAATAGGAGCCTGGCATGCAGTCGACATTAGTCTGCACAATGATCAAAGTAGGAGTGGATGACAAAACAACAGGGACAGGGACAAGGCCTGTGGACAGAGGTCAGATCCTCCCAAGAGCTACACAATTGGAAAGCCAGCAATGATTTTCTGAAAGATGCTGTCCAGGCTCTTTTTTTCATCATGGTTTGAGATACATCAATGATTTTTAAATTGTCTCTTCTGGATCTATTTTCCAGGTCAGTTGTTTCACCAAGGAGGTATTTAACTTTTTCATCAATTTTTTATTCTTTTGTTTCTTTTTTATTGAATCTCATTCTCTCACAGAGTCATTAGCTTCCACTTGCCCAATTCTAGTTTTTAACGAATTGTTTTCTTTTTTTTTCTTTTCTTTTCTTTTTGTTTCTATCTATCTATATCTATATATACGTACATATAATTTTTTCCCCTCCAACTACCCTAATACTGACAAAGGTCTCATGAGTTATAAATATCATCTCTCCATGTAGGAATGTAAACAGTTCAACCATAATAAGTCTCTTATGCTTTTCTCTTTCCTGTTTATCTCTTCATGTTCCACCTGAGTCTTGTATTTGAAAATCAAATTTTCTATTCAACTCTGGTCTTTTCATCAAGAATGCTTGAAAGCCCTCTATTTCACTGAATGACCATTTTTTCCCCTGAAGGATTATACTCAGTTTTGCTAGGTAGGTGATTCTTGGTTGTAATCCCATCTCCTTTGCTCTCTGGAATATTATATTCCATGCCCTATGGTCCCTTAATGTAGAAGCAGCTAAATCTTGTGTTATCCTGATTGTGTTTCCACAATACTTGAATTGTTTCTTTCTGGCTACTTGTAATATTTTCTCCTTGACCTGGGAACTCTGGAATTTGGCTACAATATTCCTAGGAGTTTTCCTTTGGGGATCACTTTCAGGTGGCGATCGGTAGATTCTTTCAATTTCTATTTTGCCCTCTGGTTCTAAAATATCAGGACAGTTTTTCTGGATAATTTCTTGAAAGATGAAGTCTAGGCTCTTTTTTTGATCATAACTTTCAGATAGTCCAATAATTTTTAAATTCTCCCTCCTGGATCTGTTTTCCAGGTCAGTTGTTTTTCCAATGAGGTATTTCACATTGTTTTCTAATTTTTCATTCTTTTGGAATTGTTTTACAGTGTCTTGATTTCTCATAAAATCACTGGCTTCCAATTGCTCTATTCTAATTTTTAAGGAAGTATTTTCTTCAGTAATCTTTTGGACTTCATTTTCCATTTGGCCAATTTTGTTTTTTAGGGCATTCTTCTCTTCATTAGCTTTTTGGACCTCTTTTGCCATTTGGGTTAGGCTATTTTTTGAGGTGTTATTTTCTTCAGTATTTTTTGGGGGGTCTCCTTTAGCAAGCTGTTGACTTGTTTTTCATAATTTTCTTGCAAAACTCTCAGTTTTTCCTCTACTTCTTTTACTTACTTCTCAAAATCCCTTTTGAGCTCTTCCAAGGCCTGGGATTGATTCATATTTTTCTTGGAGGTTTTGGATGTAGGAGCTTTGGCTTCGTTGTCTTTTTCTGGTTGTATGTTTTGATCTTCTTTGTCACCAAAGTAAGATAATATAGTCTGACTCCTTTTGCACTGCTTACTCATGATCCCGGCCAATTACTTGAGTTTTAAACTCTTTGTTAAAAGTCTGCTTGCAGTGTGGAGAATGTTCTGTCCCAAGCTTCAGGGGTTTGTACAGCTGTTTTCAGAGGTTCTTCTAGGGACCTGTAAATTTTCAGTTCTTTCAAGGTGGTATGATAAGGGGCAAGGTGTTTCCTCTTCACCGCCACAACAAGCTCCACCACACCAGCTGTCCTCCTCGCCCCAGACCGCCCCTCAGAACTGTGACCCAGATCCAAGCACAGGCAAAGCAAGCCCCTCAGTCTGTGGGCTGGAAGCTCAGGAAACAGCCGCAGCCCTGGCAGTGGCTGAGACCTAGCTCCTTCTCTCACCACAGTCACAGACTTTTCCCACTGACCTTCCAAGTTGTCTTTGGTGTTCATGGGCTGAGAAGTCTGGAAACCACCACAGCTGCCCACAATTCAGCCAGGGTCTCTGCAAATTGCGCTCCTCTCCCTGCCCGGCACAAGATACCTTTTTCCGATCAACCATCCAGGCTGTCTTTGGCTGGAAATTTGTTTCACTCTGTCTTTTTGTGGGTTCTGCTGCTTTAGAATTTGTTTAGAGCCATGTTTATAGGTATTTGGAGGGGTTTGGAAGGGGAGCTCAAGCAAGTTACTGCTTTCCCTCCACCATCTTTGCTCTGCCCCTCAAATTGTTTTCTTCTATTAGATTTTGTACCTCATTCTCCAATCGGCCAATTGGATTTTTTAAGCACTTTTTTTCCTACAGTTAATTTTTGTCCTTCCTTTTCCAAACTCTTGACTCTCTCTTGCATACCTCTCATTTTCTTTCCCAATTTTTCTTCTTCCTTTCTTATTTGACTTTTAAAATCCTTCTTGAACTCTTATAAGAAGGCTTTTTGGGCTTGAGACCAGTTCATATTCCCCTTGGAGTGCTTCCCACAGTTTTGCTAAAGCACTGGGATACTTGGTTGCCATATGATGCTGAGGCTCATGGTGTTTTTTTGAGCTGGTTTTCACTGATTCCCCTGCCCTCACTGAGGCACTCAGGGCTCCTGGTGTTGGTGTTTGCATACTCCATTACCTGGGTTTCAGGATCTCCTCCTGGTATGCTGAGGTGAGGCCTTCTGCTAGCTCGCTGGGATGCCTCCCATTCTGTACTACTCCCTTTCCCCCAGGGCAAGAGGGGATATTTCCCATTAATCCCTCAAGGTACCTGGCCCACAGGACTGCTATACCCCATATTTCTACTGGCTCAGCTGTTCCAGGGTCTTTTCCTGGGGCAATTTTTTTCTGGGATTTCAGAGGTTAATAAGGGAGGGTGGGAGCGACTTACTTTTTAGTCCACCATCTTGGCTCCCAGAAGTAGAGTTGAATCTTGAGTATTCCAATCAAACTCTAGTATTTCTTCATTGCTCTTCATTCCTACTTCAAGTAATTGATTTGACAAGTGTTTGTTGATGATCTGCTTTGTATGATACTGTGTAGGATGCCAAGTAGTAGCAATAAAAGTACAGTGAAGATAACACATGTATACAGCTAAATAGAATATGACAGATAGCATGGTAAGTACATAAGAGGAGTATAAAGTGCTATGGGGTTTCCAAGAAAAAAAATGCTATGAATCTCTTCAGTAAAAAGCAGTGCATAGTAAGTGCTGTCAGAGGAGCATGAACTAATAGGAGTTGGAATGCAGAGAAGAAAACAAACACTTTCTGTTGAGAACATAGTAGAGGCTGTATTTGAATTTTGCCTTGAAGAATGGATAAGATTTCAATAGGTGAAGTGGGGCAGATTAAAACAAAGGTGAATTGGTGGATAGTATATGATTTTTGAGAATGGCAAACAGTCTGGATGACTGGAGTATAGAATGCATGCTGGGGAATGGTAGCCGATAAAGGTAGGAAAGTAGACTAGGGATTTTAAAGAACGTGGAAATTTTGGCTCAGGTGGTTCAGAGTTTATTTTGCAAGGAAAAGCAACTATTAAAAGATATCTGAACAAAGGAATGGTACAAAGATAATGGTGCTTTAGGACATTACAGTAGTCAGAAATGAACAAAATCTAATGAAAGAGAAAGAGCCTATAAGTAGTCATGAGGAAATCAGAATCAATATGGCTTAGGCATTAAAGTATCAGACTTAAAATTAGGAAGTTCAAGGCTTGAATTCCATATTAAATTCTAAGTAACTCTAGATCCTGGGAAGGACTCAACCTCATTTTCTTGATCTGTAAAATGTAGAATATATACTATAATAATGATATTGCTTTTAAAGATTAAAAGTATATAAAGATCTTTGCAAACCAATATAAAGTGGATTCATATCCCTTCAGAGATACTTGTTCTTTGTTGGTAAGCAAATTATTTATTCTCTCTGAGTGTCAGTATATGAAAATGGAGATAGAAACAACCTACCTGACATGATCTGGGATCAAATAAAAAAAATAAATTTAATGTACTTTGGAAATCTTCAAGCAACTTGTGAATGTTATTAATATTATTACTTTTAGATTTTATAGTCTAGGTGAAAAATAAAGAGTGAGAAAATTGTATTTCAATATGCAATCACAGTTCATTGATTCTCTCTGGAGAGAGATAGCATTTTTTATCATTAATCCTTCACTATTGTCTTGGGTCATTGCATTGATCAGAGTAGTCCTTGTTCACTTCTGATCATCTTTACAATGGTGCTGTTGCTGTCCACAATGATCTCCAGGTTCTCCTCACTTTACTTTGCATCATTTATATAGTTCCTACTATGCTTTAAAAAAAAAGCCCTTGTTAATTCATATATTAAAATAGTACTCCATCACAATCATATGTCATGACTTGTTTAGCTATTCCCCATTTCATTAAGCATCCCTTCAATTTCCAATTCTTTGTCACCAAAAAAAGAGCTGCTATAATTTTGAATGTATAGGTCCTTTTCATTTTCCTTTGATCTCTTTGAGATATAGACCTAGTAGTGGTATTGCTGGGTCAAAGTGTAAGCACAGTTTAATAATCCTTTTTTCACAGTGCCAAGTTGTTCTCCACAATGGTTGGACCAGTTCACTGCTCCATCAGTAGTTCATTAGTATATGTATTTTTTCCTCACACCTCCCAGCATTTGTCATTTCTGATACATGTGAGGTGGCAGCTCAGAGTTGTTTTAATTTGCATTGCTATAATCAATAGTGATTTACAAGATGCTTTCATGACTATAGACAGCTTAGATTTCTTTTTCAAAAACTGCCCATTTATATACTTTGCACATTTTTCAATTGGCAAATGACTCTTATTTTTATAAATTTGAATCAGTGCTATACTCAGTATATATTTGAGAAATTAAAAAAAAGAAATGAGGCCTTTATCAGAGAAACTGTAAAAAAAAAGTTTGATATTACTTCATTATATACAGTATCTTTTTAGCAAAATGTAGTTTCCTTGACAATCCCTTTTAATTGGGTCTATTTTTATTTTTGCTTTGTTTGTGATCATGATTGCTTCCCCTGCCTTTTATCTTCAGCTGAGGCATTTTAGATTATGCTCCAGTCCTTTGTTTTAACTCTGTGTGGGGCTTTATGTTTCAGGTATATTTATAGTAAACAACATGTTGTAGAATTCTGATTTCTAATCCCTTCTGCTATCTGCTTCTGTTTTATGGGAGAGTTCATACCATTCACATTCACAGCTATGATTACTAAATGTGTATTTCACTCCATCCTTTACTTCCCCCTGTTTATACTTTTCTCTCTCCTTTCACCCTGTCCCTCCTTACCTGAGTTTTGGTTATGGTCACCACCTCCCTCAATATGCCCTCCCTTCAGCCCTCCCACACAGAAACATTCACACACACACACACACACACACACACACACACACACGATACTTTATAGAGAATTTTGAGGGGTATGAGAACTCCTAGAGTTGTTCTCATTTGGCATTGTATTTCTTGAATGACCTAAATTTGAAAAGAGCAACTAGAAAGTAGTATTTTTTGTCTTTTTTTTCCATTAATTTTTAGGTTGTAAAGAAACTGTCAATTTTTTTTTGTTTCCTTTATAAATCAGACTATTTGCCTTAAAATAAGAATCACATGATTTAAAATTTAAGAACTGATATCTATTTTAATATTTAATTCATTATGAATATGTAACTAATATAAGCAGTATGGATATTTCCTCTTTAGAAGACTGGTGCCTAGCAATTTACTTAGAACATCCTGTGGATACTCATCCATGTTATTATTATTTTCAATTCTTTCTTTGAGTATTTCTATACTTCTAAGCTCTATTGTGCCCTAAGTCAGAAAGATTGTGTGAGACTTATGGGCTGCTTGTATAATGACCTAGATACTTGAAGAAATCAGCATTGTAAATTTGATCACTATTTGATACCCTCACACCTTTTCTTTTTTTTTTCTGTTTGTTTTTTGTTTTGTGTGTGTGTGTGTGAGTGTATGTGTTTTTTAACCTGTCCTATAAGGGGATATATTCAGGCTTTTTTTTGCAATTAGAATCTTAAAGCTTTGATGGGTCAAAGAATAAATCCTGGAAATGCTAGTAAGTGTCATCAATGAAAATTATGAGAAAAGATTCCAAACAAACATGTGATACAACTAAATCATTACTTTGGGGGAAAATATTTATCTCTAAACATTTTTATCAAGAAAAGAGAAAAAGAGAAAATAAGTAATTTTGTTATAAAACAAAAAAAATGTTTAAAGCAAATTGAAACTGCCAACAAAATACTCAAGGAAAAATTCTTAATTACCAAAGAACATGTTTAGATGAAATAGCTGAAAACTTTTAAAAGAACCAGATCAACAGAAAAAAAAAGCAGTAAATTATTTAAATAATTCAATGTTAGAAAAAAAAAGTTGAATAAGCCATAAATTAACTCACAAGACAGGGAGTTAGAAGCTAGGATCAAGTGAGCTTAAAGTGAATAATATCAAATATTCAAATAAAAATTAATTACAAAATGCACTTTTATTATCACCATTTTATAAAACTGAGGCAGAGATAGCTTAAGTGACTTGTGCAAGATCACATAACTAGGAATTGTTTGAGGCCATAGTTGAACTCAAGTGTTCCTGACTCCAGACCCACTGTCCTATCCACTGAAATACCTTAACCAGGTAAAGATAAAGAAGATAGAGAAAACTATAAACCAATATCTGTACTGATTATCAATTCAAAAACATTACATAGATATTAGAAAATTGATTGCAATATATAAAGTATATTATATATTATGAAAAGCTTGATTTACCAAGAATTCAAGGTTGATTAAATAAAGTATAAACACTAAACATTAATAGATCAGGGATATCAGGTATGCAGCCTATAATACTCCCAAGTCATGTCTGAACCAGATTAAAATGTAATTGGGAATTTTTTAAAATAATAGATAATATACAAACATGGATAATATTACATTTTAAAAATCAGTCAATATTCAGTTAACAGGGTTCCTTATGCACAATTTAGTGATCTCCCTTCTATTTTTATTTTAGTATGACACCACTGTAATAGGCCAAAGTAATAAAATATAAAATGACAAAATCCACACAATCATATCACTTGGTAATGGAAAGATTTATTGTCAAAAGCAGCACTTTTTTTCTTAAAATACTAAAAAAAAATAAAACATTAAATGACTGTTAAATATAGTAATTATCTAAAAATAGAAGAAATAATATATGTAATGAGGAAAAAAGGTCATTCCAATAAAATTAGGGATAAATCAGGGATCTCCAATATCACCACTGTTATTTAATATTGTGCTAATCATTCTAGCTATAGAAAAAAATAAAAGGAAATGGGAATTGAGAAATAATCATAAGCAAAGATAAAACAAAAGATTTTTGCAAATATTATAATGTTCTTTCTAGCAAAACCTAGAGTCAACTAAAATATGATAAATTCAAAAAAGGTATAGAATATTAAAATAAAAAATACACATGAATCATCAGTATTTCCATGTATCACATATAAAACCCAGAAGGATGATATAGAAAGACAGAGTCCACTAAAATAACTAGAAAAATGTCTGAAAAATTGCAAATCTGTCTACCAAGACATGCTCAAAAGCTATGTGAGTGCAACTACAAAATATAATTTACAGAAATAGAGCCCTCAATAATTAGAGAAATATTACTTGCTCATGATAATATGACAAAAAATTCAATATGACCAATGCTGTCCAGGTTGTTTAGAGCCATACCAATTAAACTACCAAGGGATCATTTTATAGAGCTACAACAATTAATGAAATCTATAAGAGGAACTAAGATCAATAATCTCAAGGGAAATAATGAAAAAAAAATGGGAGAACATGGAGCCCAGAATTACTAAATTTCAAACTATACAACAAAGCAGTTTAATTCATCAAAATGATATTGTCTTATTAGTAAATGAAAGATGATGGTTGGCCAGAAGGAATACTATTAATAAGTACACAGAAACAAGAATGATGCTAATATGTGTGAGGGACAATTTTTGAAGCAATTCACCTTCAATGAAATATTTGAATATGTGAAGAATTTGTAATGTAATATATTGAAGGCAGGTTGGTGGTAGACATTGGAGGTCATTTAATCCTGTTTTAATGAAGTTATCAACTTATTTTGCTGATGCTAAAAAAAAAGACTATTCATGCTCTGAATGTTTTGGAGTAGTATATGTGAATATTTCATCAATTTGAATAATTCTTCTCTGTTTTTCCCCCAGTCAGAATTTTATTGGGTGATATCACTGTGAACCCTGGCCCAGTGCCACAGCATAGCTGGAAACATATTTTCAACATGGTCCTATATCATGCAATTCTTACTAATACAAGGATACTAAGAAATCTTTAATTTCAAATTATCATATCCCAGGAATCCTCAGCTCTTTACATTTGACCCCACAGTCTAATAATCTATCTGTAAGATTGATTTATAGTATAAGAAATTGAAAATTCTTGCTCCATAAATGTTAAGAACATATCAAATCTTTGTAAATAAACATCCAGTGAAGATTAAAATGACAATTCTGATTAATTTTTATACACAGACTACTTGGAGTAAATGGGTAGGTAGGTTATATTGCCACTGATTAGCCTCAGCCTCAGCCAGGTTCAGTTTGGGATCCATCATATCAGGTGTAGATGGACACAAAAGTCACTAAGATATTACACATTTACAAGACCAACTACAGACAGGACAGCTACATCAAGTATCAGGCCATTCATACTGGATTGGATTGGGTGGGATGGAGTGGGTCAAGATAGAACATCATTTAATACTCTGAAGATGCAGGAGTGAGAGTTGGAGGGAGAGCTGTGGGAAAGGAGATGGTCTATTTTGTGGAGAGAATTAGGGCCATAATTATGCCCTATAGACCAAGTAATTCAGCCAAGATCAGGATCAGGAACATCCAAGTAGTGGGGTATGTTGTGCTATTCCCCTGAACAATAGCATCACCTACAGTGCCAGTCAGAAAGCCAGCTGCCAGTCCATTCAAGGCCACTCTGAATCCTACATCTAGCCAAAGGAAGCTCTTAACATGTGTGAACTCAACTTGAGATACCATGTTTTTAACTCAAAGATGTACTTACCTGAAGTGATAAGCCAGTCAGTCAGTACACATTTGTTAAATATGTACTATGTGTTAGGCACAAAAGGGAACTACAATACTTAAACCTGAAGGGGGTGAGGGGAAGGACTAGAAGGAGGACACATGGTGGTGAAGAGAGTTAAGATGAAATCCTGCAGCCAGGTGACAAATTATAAGGTGGCTGACCTCAACCACTTCCCTAAGTGAAGGATCTGGTAGGGGCCTTCTTATATCCACCCCCACCAACATCATCAATCAGAGGGAGGGAGGAACCTTAGGAGTAGGGGGTATTGAATATATGTAAGTTTCAGAAATGAAAAATTCTTATAGCATTACTTTGCATATTCTCCCAGCAGTGCAAAAAAAAGTCCTAAATTTCTTTTTTCTATTTCGTTTCAAATAATATCATAGGCATTGTTTTCTATCAAAAGTTGAAAGAGTTCTTAGCATGTGTAGGGATATGATTCCCTCTAACAGAGTGAGGTTGACTACATATTTCCCTTAGGGTTTCTAGGTTCACCTTAGGGATTGGGAATACCTTTCTTTAATAATATAATTAAAGATTTGCTCAACATCTGATTCCAGGGTGCTTTTTTCCACTATTAGTCACAAAGCTAACAGTGGTGCCCCAATTTCATTTAAAATCAATTAGAATTTACTAAAGGATATATACCACTGAGATACAGCAAGAACAGAAGTTCAAACACATTGCCCCTCAACACCTGAGGCATTTGGAGGTGTGGCATACACTCTCCCCTATATTAGCTTGGTCTTTGAGGGAATATGTTGAAATTTTCACAGTTGCAACACAGAATTTCAACCAAATTAATTTTCAAATGTGGTAGGATAGGTACATGAATGTGACCATAATTCTGATACTGCTAGATGGGGCCAGACGGGTTACTTGGGACTTCATCTTTCAGTATCTGTCTTCTATTAAAACTTGGCATATACTCAAGGTCCTGATCTTATACCTACTCACTCTACTAATCTTTAAAGGTTATAGGTTATCGTTATCTCCGATGACCTTCAACTAAGATGAAGAAAGAACAGACAAAATAGGAACAGAAGGAACTTGCTCTTGGCTCTGAATGAGAGATGGTTTAAGGCTCTTTGTTTACAGGAGACCCTCAGAAGCTCATCCTATTTTTCCAATGCCAGCTGCACCAGAATAAAGATGATCCATGAGACCCACCTGACTGTCTGGCATTTTTTAAATGTACCCTACTTCCAGCATCACAGCCAATCAAAATGACATCTCTTTATCACATGATTAGCTGACTGGAACCTGTTGCAGAATAGTCTTTGTGTCATATAAATCAAGAGCAGGGCCCTTTTATTACACATCAACATCATTATCTTTCTGAATGCAGGCTCCCTAGACTCTATCACACGGGAATTTTTCCCCATTCCATTGGATTTTGTTACATAATTAAAATAAAAATAAATCACAGACTCTCAGAAATGTAATGGGCCTTTAATCTGAATAAATAGCCAACCAATAATCTAAATGAGGAAAGAAACAATGCCTAGGCCTCAATTGAGGTGCTAAGGATCCATCTAAATTTTTTTTGGGGGGGGGAGTAAGGGAAGTTTTCCTGCAGAAGCGCACAAGTGCTCCATTAAGTTTCCAAAGGCACTATGTCCTGATTCTTGATTCTATGTTTTCTAGTTCTTGGTCTCACTACCTGGTACTTGGCCCTGACTCATCCCTTCAACTTCCTTCTTCAGATGAATTTTGTGATGTGGCCTTCTGCATAATGACTTCTTTGCTCAAACTGCTCCTCTAGTTTCTACCAGGTATAAGAAATTGCTGTTTCCCATTTGTGTTGCTTTGAATATTTTAAACCAATCAAATAATGAGTATTGCCTTTGATGGAGTAGAAAGGGTGATGGAATGGAGTTAGGTGACCTGGCTATGCCAGTACCTGTGTGGCATGGCACCTGCTCCTTAATATCACTGATAGTGAATTTCTCTTTTTGGCTATATTTGGCATTCTGAGTTGTCCCTCTCCCTCCCTCCCAACACTGCCTTAGGGAAGGCCAACATTTGCTGTAAATATGTATGTGGAATTATACAATACATACTTCCATATATCAGTTCTTTCTCTAGGGGTGGATAGCATTTACCTTCATATGTCCTTTGCAGTTGATTTGAATGATCATATTACTGAGAATAGCTTTGTTGTTATTCAGCCATTTCAGTCATATTCAGGTCTTCATGACCCCATTTAGGGTTTTCTTGGTAGAGATATTGGTGTGGATTGCCATTTGCTTCTCCAGCTCATTTTACAGATGAGGAAACTGAGACAATGAAGTTTAATAAATAGCTAGTAAACATCTCAGGCTGTATTTCAACTCAGCTTTTCCTGACTCCAGGCCCTGTGCTCTATCCACTATGCCACTTAGCTGCCCCCAGAATAGCTTAGTCATTAACCGTTAGAACTTTGGATGATGTTGACAGTTAGTCTTTGAACAATGTTGCTGTAACTATATAAAATGTTTTCTTGGTTCTGATAAATTTTATCTATGAGAGAAGAACCATAATGCTTGTCCTGCTTGTCTTATAAGACATTTGAGAGAGAAGTATTAGGTAGGTTGAGTGCTAGATGTGAATCAAGAAAACCTGAATTCAAATCCAGCTTAAATCACTATTAGCTGGGTGACCTTAGGCAAGTCATTTAACTTTTGTTCATCACAATTTCCTCATTTGTAAAATGGGAATAATAATAGCACCTACATCCCAGAATTTTTTGTGAGGGTCAAATGTGATAACAATTGTAAAGTGCTTAACCTGGCACACAGTCAATGCTATATAAATGCAAGCTATTATTAATATTAAAAAAGTAATACTGAGTTACTTCAAAATGAATGATCATGAAGAATTCTTTCTTTTTTAAACTATCTTCTGGAAAACACCCCTGAACATTTTGCATGAACTTTCTAATCTTTAAAAATCAGACAAAAATCAGTGCCATATATTCTTAGAATTTGTGGTTCTAAGAGATCTTTCTATGTGATTCTTAGAGATTCATGTGACTAAGTCACATCTATTTCTCATGAAAATGCTAAGTCCTGAACACATGAAGAATTCACCTTAATTTAACATAGCAATTTAGTGCCAAGATACACACTAGAAATGAAGTTTCTTGACTTCCAGTACAGGACTTTTTCCTCTCAATAGGCAATTGAGAAAAGTGCAGATGAATAAATCCATGAAAAACAGAATATCATTTTCTTTGTATTTTTAAACTGTCCCAATATAAAACATCATTCTGGTGATCAAATGCACACACACACACACACAAACACACACACACACACACACCCCTACTTTTTAGACTTGTGATTTCACAAATGAAAATAACTATTCTTGACCAAGTGCGTCTCTCAGTGCAAATAGAAAACTTTTTCAGGTTATAGTCTCAGAGACTTGCCTGAATAATCAATATTTTAATTAACATCCCCAGGGGAGCACAGATAATACATATTAGAAATGGAACTTAAAACTAAATTTTCTTGCTGCTGAAGCTCGATGTCTACTAGGTTCTGGAAGCAGTTAGATGATGTAGCAGAAAAATCACTAGACTTCAAGTCAGGAAGACATGGATTTGAATCCCGATTTAGACTCTTGCTAGATATATGACCCTGACTAAGTCACTTAAGCTCTTGGAACCTCAGTTTTCTCATCTGTAAGTGACATAACAATTGCACATATTCACAGGTTTATTGTGAGGACCAAATGATATAACATATTTAAAATGCTTTGGAAATTATAAATTATTATGGAAATTATTAATATTAATATTAATGTTTTGTTACTTAATGCCTATCATGTGCACATGAAAATGCTTAAGTATAGATATGTAAGTGTGTCCATATATGCCTATATTATATAATTTTTCTCACATAAGAAAATTCAAAATAATATGTTCTATCCTCAATTGTTGCGGTTGTTCAGTCATTCAGTCTTGTCCTACCCTTTCTATTCTCCATTATCTCTCAAAGTCTGTCCAAGTCCATGTTTGTTGTTTCCATGATACAATCAATTCATCTCATCTTCTACCATCCCCTTTTCCTTTTGCCTTCAATCTTTCCCAACATCAAGGAATTCAACATCAGGGAATTCTCAGCATCAGGGACTCTTTTCCAATAAGTTCTGTCACTTTATTATGTGGACAGAGTATTTAAGCTTCAGTTTAAGTATTTGACCTTCCAATGAATAGGTTGAATTAATTCCTTTTAAGTGTTGATTGATTTAATCTCCTTGAGCTCCAAGGGAAACCCAAAAGTCTTCTCCAGGATGATAATACAAAAGTGTCAATTCTGTGGCTCTCAGCTTTTTTTATAGTCCAACTCTCATGGTCATACATTGCTAATAGAAAAAAAAGATATAACTTGACTATAAGGACCTTTGTTATCAAGGTGATGTTTCTGCTGTCCAGATTTGCTATATCTTTCCTTCCAAGGAGCAAGCATTGTTTAATTTAATGGCTTCAGTTGCCATCTGCAGTGATCTTTGAGCCCAAGAATATAAAATCTGACATGGCTTCAATTTTTTCTCCTATTTTCAAGAAAGTTATGGGACCAGTTGTGAAGATCTTGGGTTTTGTTGTTGTTATTGTTAAGCTTCAAGCCACTTCTACAATCTTTTGTTACACCCTCATCAAGTGACTTCTTAATTCTTCTTCACTTTCTGCATCAGAGGGATATCATTGGCATATATGAGATTGTTAATATTTCTCCAGCAACCTTAATTCCAACTTTTGGTTCCTCCTGCCTGAAATTTTGCATGATGTGCTCTGCATATAAGTTAAATACATAAGATGACAACATACAGCCTTGTTGTACACCTTTTCCAATATTAAACCAACCAATTGTTCCATGTTCAGTTTTATCTGTTGTTTCTTGGCTCACATACAGGTTCCTCAGGAGATTAGTAAAATAATCTGGCACTCTCATCACTTTAAAGACCTGCTACATTTAGTTGTGATTCACACAATCAAAGGCTTTAGCATAGCCAATGAAGTGGAAGTAGATTTTGTTGTTGTTGTTGCTGTTTTTTTTTTTTCTGGAACTCCCTTGCTTTCTCCACAATACAATGAACATTGGCAGTTTGGTCTCTAGTTCCTCTGCATCTTTGAAAATAAACCTGTTCTTCTGATAATTCTTGGTTTACATATCACTGAAGCCTAACTTACAGAATCTTAATCATAAACTTGCTAGTATATGAAATGAGTGCAATTGTTCAGTAATTTGAACATTCCTTGACATTGTCCTACTTTAGGATTGGGATGTAAATCGATCATTTCCAATCCAGTGGCCACTCTTGAGTTTTCAAAATTTCCTGTCATATTGAATACAGCACTTTAACTACATCATCTTTTAAGATTTTAAATAGCTCAAAGAAATCTCCAGGGGCCACACTACCCAATCCTTCCCCTAGAGTTCCAGTGTTGCTGATTCCAGCCCAACACCAGGGAAACTGCCAGAACCCTACAGCTTCCAACTGCCAACATTAGAGGCACCAGCACACAAAGCTAGTGACCAGGCCCTAGGCTCCCAACAAAAGAAGCTTGGATCAGTGCCCTCTGCTCCCCAGCAGGAGAGCTCAATCTCTTTAAAGGCCAGGAAATAAGCAAACACCATGAGCAAAAAGAAGCATACTATAGATTCTTATTATGGGAAGAGTGAAGATCAAGGCAGAAATTCTGAAGAGGACAACTTTGTCAACAAACCCATGTCTGAAACCTCAAAAGGGCATATGAACTGGTCGGAAGCACAAAACTCCTTCTTAGAAGAGCTCAAGAAGGATTTTAAAAATCAAATGAGAGAGATAGAAGAAAAAAATGGGAAAAGAAATGAGAGGTATGCAAGAGAGAGTCAATAGCTTGGAAAAGGAAGGACAAAAATTAACTGTAGGAAACAAGTCCTTAAAAATACAATTGGCCAACTAGAAGAAAAAAAGTATACTGAAGAAAACAAGTCCCTGAAAAATGCAATAGGTCAAATGAGGAAGAAGGTACAAAATCTAATAGAAGAAAACAATTTGTTAAAAATTAGAATTAGGCAAATGGAAGCTAATGACTCTATTAGAGAGCAAGAATCATTAAACAGAAAAAAAAACAATGAAAAAAAGATGAAAATATAAAATATCTCATTGGTAAAACAACTGACCTGGAAAATTGATCCAGGAGAGACAATTTAAAAATTATTGGTCTACCTGAAAATCACAATGAAAAAAAGAGCCTGGACAGTATCTTTCAGGAAATCATAAAGGAACATTGCCCTGAGATCCTAGAACCAGAGGGTAAAACAGCCATAGAAAGAATCCACTGATTACCTCCTGAAAGAGATCCCAAATTGAAAATGCCAAGGAATATAGTAGCCAAATTCCAAAATTACCAGGTCAAAGAGAAAATAATGCAAGCAGCCAGAAAAAAAACAATTTAAATATCATGGAACTATAGTCAGGATTACACAGGATCTTACAGCTTATACAATAAAAGATCAGAGGGCATGGAATAGGGTATTCCATAAGGCAAAGGAGCTTGAATTACAACCAAAGATCAACTACCCAGAAAAAATGAGCATGATCTTTCAGGTGAGGAGATGGACATTCAATGAAAAAGGGACTTCCAAACCTTCCTTATCAAAATACCAGAGCTCAACCGAAAATTTGTTCTTCAAATACAAGACTCAAGAAAGACATGAAAAGGTAAATGGGACAGAAAGAAACAACATGTTATTAATGAGGGCAAACTGTTTACATCCCTTCAAGGGAAGATGACACTTGTAACCCTTGAGGACTATGTTGTTATTACACCATATTAAAGGGGTATACATAAAGGGGGCATGTATAGGTTGACTTTGATGTAATGATGAAAAAAATCTAATCAAGTGGATTAAATGGAGCCAAGTAAGTGGATTAATCTGATCTAAGAAAATATACTGAGAGAAAAGGAATGGAGGAGGCAGAGAAGGGTAAATTACATTACAAGAAAAGGCACAAAAACCTATTACAGCAAAGGGAAAGAAGAGAGGGAAATGAGCATTGTTTGAAACTTACTCTCATCAGATTTGGCTCAAGAAGGGAATAACATAATCAGTTAGGTATAGAAATCTAAATTGTCCTATAGGCAGTAGGAGGAAAAAGGGGAAAGAAAAGGGATGGGGGATAGAAGGGAGGGAAGAATTACTAAGGATAAAGGGGAAGAAAAGGGGGCTAATAGAAAGGAGGTGGGACTGAGGGAGGTGGTGGTCAAAAGCAAAACACTAGTGAGTGGGGAAAAGGGGAGAGGAGAAAAAAAAGCATAAATGAAGGTGGGGAAGGATAGAGAGGAAGACACATTCTGGTGGTTCTTCCTATTGGTTCTAATTCTTACAACATCACTAATGTGAAAATATGTTTAATAGGAATGTATATGTATAGCCTATATCAAATTTCACATCATCTTGGGAAAGGAGTGGGGAGGGAGGGTGAGAAAAATTTAAAACTCAAAAGCTTATGGAAGTGATTATTGATAAATCAAAATAAATTAATTAAAAAATTAAAAAATGTACTTCTTGGAGGCTTTCAAATCACAGGAAAATGTTCAGAGGAAATGGTTTGCTAAGCTTTGGATATCAAATAGCAGATTGTAACTAGGTGTTTGTATTTATTTAAATCTAGTTCTAAAAATTAGCTTTCATAAGTATAATTAGAAAATTGTTAATATTGTTGCTTTTAATAAAAGATTTAAAAAAAAAGAATGAATTCAGTATGAAGGACCAGTATTTGAATAGCCTGTAATTTTGGCAAGGTACTTGTGTTGAATTACTATGACTGAATTAACATTTTTTTTTGGTTGAACAAGATGCTGAACACACAGTAGAGGCTTAATGTGTTGAATTGAATGAAATAAAAAAAAATTAAATAGCTCAGTTAGACTCCTATCCCCTCTACTAACTTTATTGTTAACAATGCTTCCTAAGGTGCACTTGACTTCATTTTACCTTCAAACCATTTTGTATATGTTTATTTCTGTACATGTTAAATTCCTCAGGGAAGTGTAAATTTTGTGGACAAGGATGGATTACTTTTGTCCTTGTACTCCAGAACTTAGGTTAGAATACATATTTCAGGTACTTAATTGACGTTTGTTAATTGAATTGAATTGGATTGTTCAGAGTGAAGCTCACTTGACATTTGAATAACACAAAGAGAAACACAGGAAACTGTTTCTGATGTTAAATACTGATCAAGTCAATAAACTACCATTGCATAGCAGCATAAAAAGAAAAACCCTTTGATTCAAATATAGCTAAACATAAACCAAGAAATGTCAACATTGCATAATGACTTACAAGGTTTCAGGAGCTATTTAAAATATAATAATTTTGAGAAGACAATCTTAGCTAGAATAATTTCTCATCTCAATTCAATATATATTCATTAAAATTTTATTAATGTTGTTTTTATATTAACCACATTTCCCATTTTATCTCTTCTATTCCCATGCCACAAGAACTAACCCTTACAAGAAATAATTTAAAGAGAGAGGTTCTAAGAACATTTCAGCAAAACTACCAAACACAACTGGTTGAAGTAGAAACCCTAAAAATTAATACACAAACAAATAAGCAAAAAAAGAAAAACAAATAAAATAATGGATAAATTAATAATTAATGATTAGATGAATAAATGAATAAATTAGACAAATTAATGAATGAAAAACAGATGTTTAAGTAATAAATAAATACATATATGAATGAGTTAATGAATAAATGAATAGTGAATAAATAAGCAAGAATGGGCAACTAATAATGAATGACAGAAACTACATAAATCGGCCATGGGCATTTCCCTAAAGAATTTCTCTCAAGATTTCTCAAAATAATTTGAAAAACTTCCTCCTATTAGAGGGCTGTTGGCTTAAGAATTCCCACTTCCTGATTTTCCTATGATCAAATAAAACAAGAATACTCTGACCAACTCCAATAGCCTATCACTCTAAAGTACTTTGTGCTATAGTTTTATTGTAATAATCAATAAGTTTGCCACTGTCAAATTATACCTACTGCAAATTGTAAAAGGCTGCTTAATTGTATAATGGAATCATATCATTGAAGCAATAGATGTCTAAATAATATGAAAACAAAGTAGTTACTACTTATTGAACTCTCTTAATGGCTATGAATCACAAACTCTCATCCACCAAGAATCGGGGTTAGTTGTTTGTGTGATGACATTTTGGAATTTATTATAATTCAATTCTGTTCAATTAAATTAACAATTGAATTAAATTCAACAAACATTTATTGAGTGCATATTGTATGGCAGATATAATGCTAGAATATGCAGATATAGAAAGAAGTAAAAAAAAAAGAAACAAAGAAATATATCCTGCCTTCATGGGGTTTACTTTCTGTGGGATGATGATTTGCCTATTTATCTATCCTTTTAAAGATCTTTTGGTATATTAAAAATATTTGAAACAACATTTAAATAGGTAGATAATTTTGCTGTATGCAATACAACGTTGATTCTACCAGACGTGACAAAAAAAATCCTCACACATTAGTAGACACCTCTTATTTATATAAGACCAAGAAAGTATATGATTTTGGTAGATGTAAGTAACAAAATTTCAATGTATCAGTGATCACTTCCAAACACAGAAGCTAACCATTAAACATCAAAATTATCCCTACTGAAAGATAATAATATTGAAATGGAATTGGATATTGGTAGGAATTGTGATGTAATTTAGGAAACATAATTGAACTTTTACATCCTGAATGCTTTCCATCAAAGTGAGAAGGCTAAGTATTTATGCTATTAATACCAAAGTAGTTCAAGACACTTTTGGATGTCTTTAGTCACTGCCCTTTAGAGACAATCAATAAATCACACAGAGAACCAGCCTTGTTACTTCAGAATCACTCTACATTGCTAACAAATTTTTTCAGCTTCTATCTTGGCCCTCTTCCTTATTCAGTAGAATTGGTTTTCAATTAGCTTTTGAATTGCTTCCAGAAACCAAATTCATTGTCATAGGACAAAGACACACCATGATTGAGATTATTCAAAAGAACAATTCACTTCTGTATAGTACTTGAAGATTACAAAATTCTTTACATGCATGCATTATTTTGTTAGAGTGTGGCAACAACCCTTTTTTGATAGTTTTTAATCTTGTCCATATTTTGCAGTTGAAGAAAATTATCAGAGAGGTTAGGAGATCAATGTCACTCATTTTGAATCAAGTGTCTGAAGCAGTATTGGGCCCCAAGTATTTCCTGATTCTAAATCCAACAATCTATCCATGGTACAATCCTTCCTCAGATAATCTGAAAGGCCTTTTAGAATTTCATGGAAGCCCCTATGTCCTAAACATTATTTTCACAAACATTGAACCTATGTTATTTGCCTCTTTTCTTCCCTGTGACATTTCCTAAATAAGAAGACATGGCCCAAGTTTCTTCAGCCTTATATTGGTTGTTTTATTCAGAATTGTGCTAGCTGAGTTGAAGGAAAACAAAATCACATCAGATTTGGGTTTCCCAATTGCACATAAGATCAAATTTCATTGTCTCAAAAAATATGTGTGTCAATTTGGAACTGTAATGTAGAAGTCAACCCTCTGGGTATAGAGGCTCTGTAGTTCCTTAACATTTTAATTTAAATTCCAAATGACCTCTTGCCCCTACACCTTACATTTAATTCACTTTTCCCAGATGCCACACAAATTACAAAAGCATTGAGCTAATGCCTTGCTGATATCAGATTGCACATAAACCCTAGAAATGTATTCAAGGGCTTATTTTAATAAGAATGAAAAATGTAGCTGTTCATTGTAGTGCTAATTTATTATTTTTTATTTATGTGGAGTACAAAAGTTAATTTCCTATTCTAAAGAATTATTAACCACACTTTTCTTTCAATTATTTTAATGTTTTTTTCCCAAAATTGATATTAACTTTATCAACAGAATTTGAGCACTCAATAGGTTCTTATAGGTTCTGATAACTGCATGTAGTCACACAGTTAAATTCATTTGGGGAGTGACAGTTTTTATTGGCAATATTTATGGGCATATTGTCTTCAACATTGCTATTCTCAACACTAGTTTAGCAATTGGTGATTAATAAAACCTAAGATGCCCTACATAATGGATTGTTAAAGGGCTCTGCTAGTATTTGGTCTTTAATATGAAGGGGTTTTTTTATACAAAATGATGTCTGGAGACCCTTATGAGACTTATGATTTTATGAGGTTACTCTTTATGGATTCAATATGATAAGATAACCTTAACTCCTAAGTGGTAACTTCTGGTTCTAACCAATATTGAGCATATGATGGAGCATGGAGGGGACACAAAGACAATCTAGACTAACCCCATCATTTTACAAATCAGGAAATGGAAACCCAGAGTGAGTTTTACTGAGTAAATTCCAGAGCTATTTTGAATCAAGGCTGACTTAATCTAGGTCATCTTTCTTGTACCATGTTTACAGTCATAGAACTGCCTGCTTTCTATTGTCTAATTAGTCCTTGCATGTATTGTCCCCAAATTAGATATACTATAATACAAATTACTAGATGGAGCATATTCTCAACCTAGAAAATTGATATGCTGCCTCCATTCACTCATTCAACAAATAATTATTACATAGCTATGACTTGTAGAATGCCTTATTGCTACCTAATATGACATAGAATTGATATTGAGGAAACTATTCAAGCTTCTACAAGGTCAACTTGTAAAATATTATTTATTCCAATATTTAAGCAAGACTGCACAAATTCCTGCTCTTTCAGACATTTAATTTATATTTTTGTTTGTTTTTTGTTTGTTTGTTTGTTTGTCCTTAGAAAAAGATCTGGTGTAGTATAGAGAACCCTAAGTTTAGAATGGGAAGACCTAGCTCAACATTTACTAATTGTGAAGATTAAGAAAAGTCACTCAATTAGTTTGGGACTGAGATTTCCCATCTAGAAAATAGCTCACCCTCCCTACTGCATAAAAAGTCAAAGCAAAAAGAAAGGAAAAAAGGGAAGAAGGAAGGGAGAGAGGAAGGAAGGAAGGAAGAAAAAAGGGAAGGAAGAAAGGGAAGGAAGTCAAAAAGGAGGGAGGGGAAGATGAAAGGAACATAGGAAGGAAGGCTGGGAGTCACCAGTCCCATGGCCAAGCCCCAGGGAGGAAAACAAGTCCAAGCTGAGGAGCCACCACGAGGAGATATATTCAGAATATATCTACAAAATGTTGTAACAAGGAGCATCTAGACATCGGCATCTCATCCAGGGCCATGAGTATCACAAACTCACTGGTGGATGATGTGTTTGAGCACCTGGCAGGGAAGCCCAGTACTCAGGGCCAGACAACCCTGGCTTCACAAGAGGTCCAGACAGCCATACATTGACTTTTGCCCACAGAAATGACTAAACATGCCATGTCTGAGGGCACCAAGGTTATCACCAAGTATACCAGCTCTATGTGAGCTTGGACCCTGCCCTGTGAACTGGTTTAGTGGATGAAAACATATTAGTTTAGGGCATAAAAAGTTCCTTCTTCACTGATGTAGAATGCCCTAAGCATTAATGAAGAAGGATCATACCAAATACAAAAACTATAATAATAAGAAGAAAGATTTAAGATTTTTAGTTTGAAATTAAGAAAACTATTGAAGTAATAGATAGAACTAAGAGCTGGTTTTATGAAAAGAACAATAAAATAGATAAAACTTTGGTTAATTTGATTTAAGCAGAAAAGCAAATTATCAGTATCAAAAATAAAAAAGATGAATTCACCAACAATGAAGAGGAAATGAAAGCAAAAATTAGGAGCTATTTTGCCCAAATGTATGCCAATAAATTTGATAATCTTAGTGAAATGTATTAATTTTTATAAAAATATAAATTGTCCAGATTAACAAAAGAGGAAATTATTAAGTAACCCCATTTCAGAAAAATAAATTGAACAAGCTGTCAATGAACTCCCTAAGAAAAAATCTCCAGGGCCAAGTGGACATAAAAGTGAAATCTATCAAGCATTTAAAGAACAATTAATTCTAATAATATTTAAGCTATTTGGGAAAATAGGCAGAAAAGGAGTCCTACCAAATTATTTTTATGATACAAATAGAGTATTCATACCTAAACTGGGAAGAGCCAAAACTGGGAAAGAAAATTATAGTGCAATTTCCTAATGAATACAAATGCAAATTTTTAAATAAAATATTAGCAAAGAGATTACAGTAACTTATCACAACAATAATGCATAATGACCAGGTGGGATTTATACCAGGAATGCAGGGCTGGTTCAATATTAAGAAAACTATCAGCATAATTGACCATATCAACAATAAAACTAACAGAAGTCATATGCTTATCTCAATAAATGCAAAAAAATTGACAAAATACAATACCCATTCCTATTGAAACAGTAGCAAACATAGTAATAAGAGGAGTTCTCTGTAAAATGATAAGTAGCATCTACTAAAACATCATGTGGCTTTATATGTAATGGGGATAATCTAGAAGCATTTCAAATAAGATCTGGAGTGAAACAAGGATACCCGTTATCACCACTCTTATTCAGTATGGTACTAGAAATGTTAGCTTTAGCAATAAGAGAAGAAAAATAAATTGAAGGAATTAAAATAGGCAAAGAAGAAACAAAGCTAACACTCTATACAGGTGATATGTAAGAAGTAGATGGTAAAGGGGGAGAAAGCGGAAGGGACTAATAGAAGGGAGGGGGGACTGAGGGAGGCAGTGGTCAAAAGCAAAACACTAGTGAGGAGGGAAAAGGAGAAAGGAGAAAGAAAAGCATAGGCAGGGAGGGGGGAGAAGGATGGAGAGAAAGACAAAGATAGTAATCATAACTGTAAATGTGAATGGGATGAACTCTCCCATAAAATGAAACATGGATAGCAGAATGGATTAAAAGTCATAATCCTATAGTATGTTGTTTACATGAAACACATTTGAAAAAGAATGACACATACAGGGTAAAGATAAAAGGCTTGAGCAGAATATATTATGCTTCAGTTGAAGTAAAAAAAAGCAGGAGTAGCAATCATGATCTCAGACAAAGCAAAAACAAAAATAGATTTATCAAAAGAGATAAGGAAGGAAACTACATCCTTTTAAAAAGGCACCATAGACAATGAAATAATACCATTACTAAATATATATGCACCAAATGGCATAGCATCCAAATTCTTAGAGGAGAAATTCAGGGAGTTACAGGAAGAAATAGAAAGCAAAACTATACTAGTGGGGGACCTCAACCTCCCCCTCTCTGAACTAGATAAATCTAACCACAAAATAAACAAGAAAGAAGTTAAGGAGGTGAATAGAATGTTAGAAAAGTTAGGTGTGATAGATCTCTGGAGAAAATTTAATGGGGATAGAAAGGAATGTACTTTTATCTCAGTGATACATGGCACACACATGAAAATTGACCATGTACTAGGGCATAAAAACCTCACAATCCAATACAGAAAGGCAGAAATATTAAATGCATCCTTTTCAGATCATGATGCAATAAAAACTATATGTAACAAATGGTCATGGAAAGGTAGAGTAAAAAATAATTGGAAACTAAATAATCTAATCCTAAAAAATGATTGGGTCAAACAACAAATCATAGGAACAATCAATAACTTCATTCAAGAGAATGACAATAATGAGACAACATACCAAAACTTATGGGATGCAGTGAAAGCAGTTCTTAGGGGAAGTTTTATATCTCTAAATGCTTACATAAATAAAATAGAAAAAGGGGAGATCAATGAATTGTACGTACAACTAAAAAAAAACTAGAAAAAGAACAAATTAAAAATCCTCAATTAAACACCAAATTAGAAATATTGAAAACCATAAGAAAAATTAATAAAATTGAAATTAAGAAAACTATTTAATTAATAAATGAAACTAAGAGGTAGTTTTATAAAAAAAACCAATAAAATAGATAAAGATTTGAGTAGTTTAATTAAAAAAGAAAGAAGAAAACCAAATTGCTAGTATCAAGAATGAAAAGAGTGAATCCAACATTAAGGAAGAGGAAATCAAAACAATAATTAGGAACTATTTTGCCCAACTGTATGCAAATTTTTTTTTTTTACAAATTACAACACCCATTCCTATTAAAACAGTAGAGAGCATAGGAATAGGAGGAGTTCTCTGTAAAATGATAAGTAGCATCTACACTAAAACCATCATCTAGCATTATATGTAATGGGCATAAGTTAGAAGCACTTCAAATAAGATCAGCAGTGAAACAAGGATGCCCATTATCACCACTCTTATTCAATATGGTACTAGAAATGTTAGCTTTAACAATGAGAAGAAAAATAAATTGAAGGAATTAGAATAGGCAAAGAAGAAGCAAAGCTAACACTCTATGCAGATGATGATATACTTAGAGAATGCTAGAGAATCAACTAAAAATACTTGAAAAAAGAAACACTTTTAAGCAAGTTGCAGGATATAAAATATACCCACATAAATCACCAGCATTTCTATATATTACTAACAAAGCCCAGCAGCAAAAAATGGAAAGAGAAATTCCATTTAAAGTTACCATAGATGATATAAAATATTTGTAAGTGTACCTTCCAAGACAAACCCTGGAACTATATGAACACAATTACAAAACACTTTTCACACAAATAAAGGCAGAATTAAATATTTAGAAACACATTAGTTGCTCATGAGTAGACTGAACTAATATAATAAAACTGATAATTCTACCTAAATTAATTGACTGATTTAGTGCTATACCAATCATACAATGAAAAAAGAAGTATTTTATAAAACTAGAAAAACAATAACAAAATTCAACATGAAGTACTAAAGGTTCACAATGTCAATGAAATTAGTGAAAAGAAATACAAGAAAAGGTGTCCTAGCCATACCAGCTCTTAAAATTGTTTTATAAAGCAGCAATCATCAAAACTACTTGGTACTGGCTATGAAATAGAGTAATGGATCAGTGGAATAGGTTAGGTTCACAAGACACAGTAGTCAATGAATATAGTAATCTACTGTTTGATAAACCCAAAGACTTCAGCTTCTGGGATAAGAACTCCTTATTTAACAAAAACTGCTGGGAAAACTGGAAAATAATGTGACAGAAACTGGGCATAGATCAGCATATTACACTGTATACCAATATAAAGTCAAAATGATTACACTATTAAGATATAAAGGCTGATGCTATAAGCAAATTAGGTGAGCAGGGAATAGTTTACCTGTCAGATTTATGGAGAATGGAAGAATTTATGACCAAACAAGAGATGGAGAACATCATGAAATGCAAAATGGATGACTTTGATGACATTAAATTGAAAAAGATTTTGCACAAACAAAACCAATGCAACCAAGATTAGAATGGATACAGAAAGCTGGGAAACATTTTTTACAGCCAGTGTCTGTGACAAAGGCCTCATTTCTAAAATATATAGAGAACTGAGGCAAATTTATAAGAATGCAAGTCATTCCCCAATTGATTAATGGTCAAAGGATATTAACAAGCAGTTTTCAGATGAAGAAAATAAGCTGTCTACAGTCACATGAGAAAATGCTCTGCAGGGGCAGTGAGGTGGCACAGTGGATAGAGCTCCAGCCTTGTAGTCAGGAAGAGCTGAGTTCTAATCTGGCCTCAGACACACAACACTCACTAGATGTGTGAATCTGGGCAAGTCACATAACCCCAATTGCCTCACCAAAAAAAAAATGCTCTAAATCACTATTGATTAGAGAAATGCAAATCAAAATGACTCTGAGGTACCACATCACACCTATTAGATTGTCTAACATGACAAAACAGGAAAATGCTAAATGTTGGAGAAGATGTGGGCAATTTGGGACATTAATGCAATGTTATTGGAATTGTGAACTGATCCAACCAATCTGGAGATCAATTTGGAACCATGTACAAAGGTCTATAAAACTGTGCATACACCTTGACCCAGCAATTCAATTTCTACTTCCGTATCCCAAAGACATCATAAAAATGGCAAAAGCACATACATGTACAGAAATATTTATAGCAGCTCTTTTTATGATGTCAAAGAATTGGAAATTGAGGGATGCCCATCAATTGGAGAATGGCTGAAAAAGTTGTTGTATAAAAATGCAATGGAATACTGCTTTTTTTTTTGGAAGAAATGATGAGCAGATGGAATTCAGAAAAACCTGAAAAGACTTACATGACCTAATGCTGAGCAGAACCAGGAAAACATTGTATACAGTTACAGCAACATTGTGTGATGACTAATTTTGGTAGACATAACTCTTAACAATACAAGGATCTAAAACAACTTCAAAAGAGGAGTGTGGGGCATGAGGGAGAAAAAATTTAGAACTCAAAATCTTATGGAAGTGAATGTTGAATACTAAAAATATCAAATAAATAAATACTTAAATTTTAAAAAAAAGAAAGAAAGAAAGAAAAAATGCTCCAGGTGCAGATGGATTCACAGGTAAATTCTTCTTCTTCTTCTTCTTCTTTTTAAAATGGTAGTTCCTTTTAATTTTTTTTGAAGAATTTCTTATTAATTTATTTATTCTAGTTTTCCAAATTTTCTCCCCATCTCATCCCTCCTTCCACCTCCAAGATGGCATGCCTTATGAATACCCCTTCCCCAATCTACTCTCCCTTCTGCCATCCCCCTGCTCTCTTATCCCTTTCCCCCCTATTTTTGTGTAAGGTAAAATGGATTTCCATACCCAATTGAGTATGTATGTTATTTCCTCCTTAAACCAAATCCAATGAGAATAAGATTCACTCATTCCCTCTCACCTTCCCCCACTTCCCCTCCACTGTAACAGCCTTTTCTTGTCTGTTTTATGTGAGATAATTTTCCCCATTCTACCTCTTCCTTTCTCCTCCCAGTATAATCCTATTTCACCCCTTAATTTTATTCTCCAGATATCACCCCTTCATCTTCAACTCACCTTGTGCCCTCTATTGATCTATCTATTCATACATATAATTTTTTCCCTCCAACTATATAAATATCATCTTTTCATGTAGGAATATAAACAGTTAAACCTTAATAAGTCTCTTATGATTTCTCTTTCCTGTTTACCTCTTCAAGTTTTTCTTGAGTTTTGTATTTGAAAGTCAAATTTTCTGTTCAGCCCTGGTCTTTTCATCAAGAATGCTTGAAATTTTTCTATTTCACTGAATGTCCATTTTTTCTCCTGAAGAACTATACTCAGTTTTGCTGGGTAGGTGGTTCTTGGTTGTAGTCCTATCTCCTTTGCCCTCCGGAATATTATATTCCAAGCCCTCCGATCCCTTAAGGTAGAAGCTGCTAAAACTTGATTTATCCTGATTGTGTTTCCACAATACTTTAATTGTTTCTTTCTGGCTGTTTGTAATATTTTCTCCTTAACCTGGGAACTCTGAAATTTGGCTATAATATCCCTAGGAGTTTTTCTTTGGGGATGTCTTTCAGGAGGTGGTCAGCAGACTCTTTCAATTTCTATTTTACCCTCTCGTTCTAGAATATCAGAGCAGTTTTCCTTGATAATTTCTTGAAAGATGTTTAGCCTCTTTTTTGTTTTGATCATGACTTTCAGGTAGTCTAATAATTTTTAAATTCTCTCTCCTGGATCCATTTTCCAGGTTACTTGTTTTTCCAATGAGATATTTCACATTGTCTTCTATTTTTTCATTCTTTTGGTTTTGTTTTACAGTGTCTTGATTTCTCATAAAGTCACTGGCTTCCATTTGGTCCATTCTAATTTTTCAAGAAGTATTTTCTTCAGTAAGCTTTTGGACTGCCTTTTCCATTTGTCCAATTCTGCTTTTGAAGGCATTTTCTCCTCATTAGCCATGGACCTAATACCTAAACTGGGAAGAACCAAGAAAGAAAGAACATTATAGACCAATTTCCTTAATGAATGCAGATGCAAAAATTTTAAATAAATAAAATATTAAATAAATATGAATTAAATTATAAATTACATAAATAAATATAAATTATGTAAATATAAAATAAATAATATGAAATGAAATAATAAATGAATAATAGTGAATTATATAAATAAATACAAATTAAATTATAAATTACATAATTAAATATAAATTGAACACATATAAATTAAATAAAATAATAAATAAAATATTAGCAAAGAGATCAGAGCAACTTATCATGAAAGTAATACACTCTGAACAGGTAGGCTTTCTACCAGGAATGCAGGACTGGTTCAGCATTAGGAAAACTCTCAGCATAATAACAGAAATCCTATGAAATGAAACCTGGAAAATGGTTTCACAGAAACTGGGCATAGACTCACATCTTATGCCATATTCAAGTTAAGGACAAACTGAGGACATGATTTAGACATAAATGTGAGATGATGAGCCATTTATGAGGGCCAGGAATAGTTTACCTATTAGGTCTATAGAGAATGGAAGAATTTATGACCAAAGTAGAAATAGAGAATGTTATGAAATACAAAATGGATAATTTTGATTACTTCAAATTGAGAAGTTTTTGCTTGAGCAAAGCCACTGCAAACCAAGAATAGAAGTGAAGCAGAAATCTGGGAAACAATATTTTATTTTTACAGTCAGTGTTTCTGATAAAGATCTCATTTCTAAAATAAATCACTATTGATTATAGAAATGCAAATTAAAACAACTGTGATGTACCATATCATACCTACCACACTGGTTAACATGACAAAACAGAAAAATAATAAGTGTTGGAGAAGATGTGGGAAAATTGGAACACCAATGCATGGCTGGTGGAGTTGTGAACATATCCAACCATTCTAGAGGGCAATTTGGAACTGTGCCCAAATAGCTATAAAAATATACATACCCTTTTACCCAACAATTCAATTTCTAGTTCTGTATCTCAAAGAGATCATAAAAATAGTCAAATTTCACCATCAGCAAGAGTTTTCTGAGGACTCACTATTCTAGAACATGTTACTATTTAAAGAAATCCCATTTTAAAGTCCCAGGCACAAGGGACTAACTATTACCTCTTTCCCCTTTTGCTTTAAGAATTTCAGGGATGGGGGCTGGGGAATTTGAACAGCTGTGCTTATTAGCAATTGAAAGGTCAGAATTGCACTTCCCCTATCCCATCCAGGAAGCTGAAGGGTGCTGGCATCTGTCATCTGGACAGACATAATTTTATATGCTCTAGTTAAAACATATTTTTATTTATTTGGCCTTATTTAATCTCCTGAATATGGATTTCTTTGGCTTAATTTCAAGCTATTGGAGATATGATGGAAAATGCTGTCCACATCCAAAGAAAGAACTATGGAGTTTGAATGCAGATCAAAGCATACTATTTGATTTTTTTTCTGTTGTGTTTTGTTTCCTCTTTCTGGTGGTTCCTCCTACTAGTTCTACTTCTTACTTACAACATCACTAATGTGAAAATATGTTTAATAGGAATGTAGGAACGTATATGTATAGTGTATATTAGATTGTGTGCTATCTTGGGGAGAGACGTAGGGAGGGATGGGGAGAAAATTTTAAAACTCAAAAGTTTATGGAAGTGATTGTTGATAAATTAAAATAAATTAATGAAAGTCAAAAAAAAAAGAAAAGGTTTCTTCTCCAAACTCCATATAGCATTTTTAATCTCTTATGCATGTCATATTGAATATTGTAACTATCTATGTTCTTGTCACATCCCACTACTTTAAGCTACTTGAAGGCAGGGATTCTTTCCTTTGTAAAATTTATATCTTCTTCAGCATCTGACATAGTAAATTCTTAATGAGTTCCATTGTATTATATTTGTGTTGAAGATAAAATATTAATAACTGCGTTCAAGTATCTGTAGGGTTATTATAAAAACTTTGGCAAATAACTATTCTCTAATTCCACATAAGATAGACTAGGATGACATAGGCTTAATCTGCAAATTGAGAGATTTAAGTTGGCTATGAATGCACTTTCTGACAATGGGATTTATAAAATATTAGAAAAGGGGAATGAAGGAAACTGTGGAATCCTGTTGTTTTATTTTTTTTAAGTTGTATTGTTACCTTTTGTTTTAAACTGTGGTCATTCTTATTTTCCAGTCTTCTTTTATAATAAAGAAAAAAAAACATTGAAAGCAAAACTTTAAGCAAAAAAAAAAGAAAAATCATATTTTGATATTTATGAAATTAGAAATGAAACTGCAGATGTAAGTACTCTCTATAGTCAAATCAATCTCAAAACATTCTTCTTCTAAGCTCCCAACACCTATGAATAAATAGGGGCATATATGCATGTACACATAAATACGTATGCTTTTATTTTCCTATACACATATGTTTGAAGCAGTGTTGTGTCCTTTTTTAAAATCTTTTTTCGTGCTACTCCTAAGTATTGTTACTTTTTGTTAAATGTTAGATTGTCTACAAGTCTCCCTCTCCTCCTTGCCAACCCACCATTGCCTGCTTTTTTTTCCCTTTGAAATCTAAGTATGAACTGCTTGCCCAGCCTGAGTTGAGCCTGGTCCAACCTAATCAACTCCAATAAATATTTATTATGTTCCTACTATGTACTAGGCACTGTGCTAATCACTATGAATTCAATTAATAAAAAGAAAGACAATCCTTGCCCTCTAGGAGCTTCCAATTTAAAAAGAGGGAGACAACCTACATAAGGAGGCAGGAACACAGGTAGGGGAAAACAGAGAATACCTAACATGGGAGCATCTTATTCCATGGAGTTAAAACCTAGCAGAGCAAGAAACATAGAGTGGAGAGAGCCTGAAAAGTCAAGTTTCTGTCATTTACAAAGAAAGGCACAGGGAGTTTGGTACTCCATACTCCATACCACTAATCAGAAGAGATAGGAGGCTGAGAGAGGTAGTGTCAATCAAGGTTTGAGTTAGCAATATTTGCTCTTCTATGTCAGATAGTGAGTGTTTGTGAAGAGGTATTTTATTTGGTAGAGAAATTTAAAATGGGGAATAGCTCGTGAAAAAGGTATTTATTTTCTTTACCTTTTTTATTTTTTTTTATTTTTAACATATGTTTTTAAAATGTTGGGTTACAAATTTTCTCCCTTCCTCCCTCCTTACCCACCCTCATTGAAAAGGCAAGCATCTCAGTACAGGTTATAGATGTGTAGTCATGCAAAACACTTCCATAATAGTCCTATTATGAAAAACTAAGTATATTTTCCTTCATCCTATCCTACCCCCCATTTATTCTCTTCTCTCTTTTGACCCTGTCCCTCCTCAGAAGTGTTTGCTTTTGATTATCCCCTCCCCCAATCTGCCCTCCCCTCTATCAACCCCCTGCTCTCTTGTCCCCTTCCCCCCTTATTTTCCTGTAGAGTAAGATAGATTCCCATACCCCATTGTGTATGTTATTCCCTCCTTAAGCCAAATCCTGTGAGAATAAGATTCACTCATTCCCTCTCATCTTCTCCCATTTCCCCTCCCCTGTAAAAGCCTTTTCTTGTCTGTTTCATGTGAGATATTTTACCTCATTCTACTTCTCCCTTTCTCCTTCTCCCAATATAATGTTCTCTCACCCCTTAATTTTATTTGCCAGATATTGCCCCTTCATCTTCAACTCACCCTGTGCCCTCTATCTACCTAACTATACATACATATAATTTTTCCCTCCCACTACCCTAATACTGACAAAGGACTCATGAGTTACAAATGTCATCTTTCCCTGCAGGAAAGTAAGCAGTTCAAGCTTAATAAGTCTCTTATGATTTCTCTTTCCTGTTTACCTCTTCCATGTTTCACTTGAGTCTTGTATTTGAAGGTCAAATTGTCTATTCAGCTCTGGTCTTTTCCACAGGAATGCTTGAAAGTCCCCTATTTCATTGAATGACCATTTTTTCCCCTGAAGGATTATACTCAGTTTTGCTGGGTAGGTAATTCTAGGTTGTAGTCCTAACTCCTTTGCCCTCTGGAATATCATACTCCATGCCTTCCCAGACCCTTAATGTAGAAGCTGCTAAATCTTGTGTTATCCTGATTGTGTTTTCACAATACTTGAATTGTTTCTTTCTGGCTGCTTGCAATATCTTCTCCTTGACCTGGGAATTCTGAAATTTGGCTACAATATTCCTAGGAGTTTTCCTTTGGGGGTTCCTTTCAGGAGGTGATCAGTGGATTCTTTCAATTTCTATTTTGCCCTCTGGTTCTAAAATATCTGGGCAATTTTCCTTGATAATTTCTTGAAAGATGATGTCTAGGTTCTTTTTTTGATCATGGCTTTCAGATAGTCCAATAATTTTTAAGTTCTCTTTCCTGGATCTATTTTCTAGGTCAGTTGTTTTTCCAGTGAGATATTTGACATTCTCTTCTATTTTTTCATTCCTTTTGATTAGTGTTACAGTGCCTTGATTTCTCAAATTGTCCCTATCTTCCAATTTCTCCATTCTAATTTTTAAGAAAGTATTTTCCTCAGTAAGCTTTTGGACTTCCTTTTCCATTTGGCTAATTTTGCTTTAAAGGGCATTCTTCTCTTCATTGACTTTTTGGACCTCTTTTGCCATTTGAATTAGGCTATTTTTTAAGGTGTTATTTCCTTCAGTATTTTTTTGGGTCTCCTTTAACATCACTCTCAATTTTTCCTCTACTTGTCTTACTTGCTTCTCAAATTATTTGATTTTTTAATTACCAATTACTTGAGTTATAAACTCTTTGTTGTGGAGAATGTACTGTCCCAAGTTTTGGGGGTTTGTACAGCTGTTTTCAGGGATACTTCTAGGGACCTGTAGATTTTCAGTTCTTCTTAGATGCTATGATCAAGGGTGAGGTGTTTACTCCTTTCCTGGCCTGTGCTCTGGTCTATGAGCATTCTTTTCTGTCTTGGAACTGTGAGGAGGGTTTCCTCTCCACAGCCACTACAAGCTCCACCACACCAGCGCTCCTGCCACCCAGAACTGTGACCCAGATCCAAGCAGGGGCAAAGCAAGGGAATCCTGCACCAGCAGAGAGATCCCTACAATCCCCCTCTGATCAGCCATTAGATTCCCCCTCAGTCTGTGGCCCGGAAGCTCAGGAAGCAGCTGCCGCCTCAGGGAATGGGGCTGGGACCCTGCGCTCCTCTATCACCACCACAGAAACAGACATTTCCCACTGACCTTCTAAGTTGTCTTTGGTGTTCATGGGTTGAGAAATCTGGAAACCACCACAGCTGCCTGTGATTCAGTCCTCTGAGGCCTGCTCCAGGTTTGCTGAGGCCTGCCTTGCCAGTGTGTCCATGCTGAACTGCGCTCATCTCCCTGCTTGACATGATATACTTTTCAGATCAACCATCCAGGCTGTCTTTGGCTGTAAATTTGTTTCACTCTGTCTTTTTGTGGGTTCTGCTACTTTAGAATTTGTTTAGAGCCATTTTTTATAGTTATTTGGAGGGGTTTGGGGGAGAGCTCAAGCAAGTCACTGCTTTTACTCCACCATCTTGGCTCCGCCCCCAGAAGCCTGTGAAAAAGATATTTCGACAAAGAGGTGAGACTTCATACTTATATGGTATGGAAAAGGTTTGTGAAAGTCCATGTGAGGAAAGTCATCCCCAAATTTCTTTTTATTTGTTTTGTAAATACTCTGTATCTACTTAATGGTATAAAACTAATGGCAAACCTCTCCAATATTTTTACCAAGAAAGCCCCAAATGGGATCTTGAAGAGTTGAACACAATTGAAACAACCAAACAACAATAACCAGAATAAAAGGACATGATATAATTGTGATCCAGTGAGACTATGCTTGCTACTTTGCTTCCTTACGTCTACAACTCCCCCTATCCACACTTGTAAACTCAATGCATTCAAATTTGAGATGTGTCTGGGCCTGTGATTTCATTGCTACATGAGACTTCTGATGAGGAAACTCCTACAAATGCAGAGAGGAGTCTTTTCTGCAGCCTGTAGTCTTAAAGAATTGTCTGGGAAACAAAGATATAAAATGATTTAACCCAGGAGTGTGCTGGAGTCAGCTCTGACCTACTTGTGATAGACAACTATTAAATATTTATTGTGAACATTTAGACCTAGAGAAATTGGCAATTGTTACAAATCAGGGCTTGATTTATTGTTTTGTTTATTGTCTAGAATGAAGTAAATGGTGGCAAAGGGTTAATAATTAAGATTAAACCTAAAACTGCTTTATAGGTAAACACTTTTTATGTTTACCTGGAAAGCTGATTGTTAAACATTTAGTAGCATGTTCTTAATTTTCCCAGAGTCACAAAACTAGTATATGTCAGGGAATCTAGGTCTTCATGATTCCAAGGATGTTTTTCTATCTGTTACACCACATTGCTTCTCATGTTCAAATATAAGAGGTGGGAAGGGTAAGAGGATATAGGTTTTTCCCAGGCTGACTGTGGATAGAGAAAGTTCACGATACAATTAACATAGGGTGTCTCCAATAGCTTGAAATTAAACCAAAGAAATACATATTCAGGAGATTAAACAAGGCCAAACAAATGCAAAATGTATTTTAACTAGAGCGTATCAAATTATGTCTGTCCAGATGACAGATGCCAGCACCCTTCAGCTTCCTGGATTGGGTAGGGGAAGTGCAATTCTGACCTTTCAGTTGCTAATAAGCACAGCTGTTCAAATTCCCCAGCCCCCACACCTGAAGTTCTTAAAGCAAAAGGGAAAAGAGGTAATAGTTAGTCCCTTGTGCCTGGAACTTTAAAATGGGATTTCTTTAAATAGTAACATGTTCTAGAATAATGAGTCCTCAGGAAACACTTGCTGATGGTGAAATTTGACTGCAAAGACTTGTTATCATTGTCTAACTTGTGGAGCCAGAACCTTTCTAGAGTATAGAGTGAAATGGCAAATGTCACTGACAGGATTACAATCCAAGACAAAATAGTAATGACCAAGTTTACATATAGTCTCCTAATAAGTGTAATAGAAAAGATGTATTTGCATGTGTGCATGTAAAGAGATCAGAGTTGCTGGAAATCTTTCACTGGGTCTGGAAAGTGCTTTAGAGGACATCTAATCCATTCTCACTTTACATATTTGGAAACTGAGGCTAAAAGCTATCAGAAGAGAGATGACTTGCCTTTAACCGAAGTAGCAGTGCCATGCAGACATTTTAGCCAGGTATCTCTCTTCAGCACTAATATTCTTGTCAGTCCACCTGTTCATCTATACTGACACACTTGGCATTTGACTGCTATCAATCAGGTTCAACTTTTTGGTACTCTTTCTATTCTAGAACAAATAACTGCTTAAATCCATTCAATTCAGTCCAGACTTCCCTTGCTAGGACCTTATCTACACGACAGTATATGCTGAATTGATTAACAGTAGATCTCATGTTTCCAGTTGTCTTAATAGCTGAATGTGATCAATAATAGACAATACAACCAACTAAGCTGAAAAATGGGAATTGAACCAAAAATACTTGTCATCTTAGTGACACCGTCCTGACAAGTTCTATGAGTGAAGAACTGGAGCAAACAATTTGTTTTGTCCAAATATCTTATTTAAACTGGACTTCTTATAATTACTATCTGTACCCATTCTTCATTAGCATAGTCACATCTAATACAAAACACACACATACACACACACACACACAAAAAAAAACAACAAATCTTTTTTGATGCTAAGGCAAAGTGGAATGTATCCTTCTTAGGATATAGAATCCAGTAACCTGGATTTAATACTTGGCAGCTACTTACTACCTGTAGGGCCTTGAATAAGTCACTTAAATCACATTGGGTCTCAGTTTTATCATCTACAAAAGGACGCATTGAGCTGAATGAGCTCAGGCCCTTTCAGCTTGTTGCTAATGAAGCTCAGAACCCAGGAAACCCAAATCTTTTCTTGGTAAGAAAATTGGGTTTAAGTATTATTATAAATCAAGGGTTGTCTACATGCTGTGCTCTTGGTTATGTCTCACAAGAAGATGCCAATTTTAAAAATAGCAACCACAAATTGCTGACTCACATTTAGCTTATGAGTCGCTTTTTCATGATAATCTTGCAGGACACCAGGCATTCCCCACCTGCTCCTTTTGGAGCCTGGATTTCCTTTTTGCTTACAATGCCCCTATACAAGGTGCAGTGGGTTCTCTAGCTGGCTCTCACCCAAAAGAATCTATTACATCAAAATAGCTTCTGAGAACAAGACAAAGGGAGGGTATAGGGAGGGGAAGAGCCATAACATTTTATCAAAAAGACAATATCTGCCCTGGACAAATTGTTTGCCCCCAAATGAAATAATGTGTATAAAATGCTTCACAAAAATTGAATAGTTGCTATATAAAAATGTGAGGATATGTGGTTGTTGCTGTTGTTATTTATCTATTTGCTCACCCTTGTATACAAGCAGAAAGTTCACTGACTTAGTGTTATAGGAAATGACCCCAAATCTTGTCTCTGCCATTTATTATTCGATGAACTTGATCTCACCCCATAAGCTCTCTGGACCTCAGTTTCCTCACATTTAAAATGAGAGGACTGGACTCAATAATTTCAAATATTCCCTTCTAAATCAGGATTTATATTGCTTTAGGGCTGACAAAGCACTTTACCAATATTACCTCATTTGACTGTCCAGGGTCACATAGCTATTAAGTATCTAAAGTCACATTTGAACTTCAAGCCTGCCATGATTCCATGACTATGACCCTATAACCTCTGAAAATATCTTCTGTGTCAAATTATACATCCTTTACTTTCAATCCTGTTAAAGGTTTTCAGAGACTAACATCACCTGAATCAATTTTATTCAGTTCAATTCAATACCACAAAAATTTGCAAATGACCTATAATTTGAAAAATCTATGAGCTAAGCATTGTATCCGTAAAGGTGAAATAAGAACCACTTCCTGCTTACAATCTACTAGAGAGAGAAAATATGTACACTAAAGAACTGTAATACAAATGAGAACATGTTGAAACATAGAAAAAGATTAGAAAATGTGTTATAATAAATTCCACACTGGGGACAGTATTCATTCTACAGAGGCCTTTGTCCTATGGGACAGAGCTCTTCACAGCTACACATAGTTCCTATCTCTTTGTGCTTTTTTTCCTAGTATGTATTTATTGTGTTTTTTATGTTAAATTATGAACTCCAAGAGGGCAGATCACCACCTACCTGAATAGGAGTAATAATAGCTTCTACACACAATACTGGGAGCTCAACAAATGTCATTCAAGGAAAACGAATAAAATAAAATAAAATGTTATTCTAAGAAAATAGAAACCTAAAAAAATCCAATATTAAAAATATTCATTATTCATGTCATAGACCTATTTACATGGGTAACAAAATATTAAGTGTGGAAAGGTCTTTATTATCCCAACTCTGAAAATTCCACCTTTAGGGAAAGAATTCTGCTTTGGGTTACACATTCTTTTTCTTTCTTTTTTTTTATTTTTCAACTGTACTTTCCTCTTATGTAGTTTTAATTATTTGATTGAAAATGCTTTTGGAGGAAATTACCATAACAATCACAGGGATACCCACTTGCATTTAAACTCCACTTCCAAGTGGAAATAAGTCATTTGACTGATATTTTGAAAGCACCATGATTTGTTACCGTGAAATAAAATGAGATGTGAGAAGGGTAAAATATTTTTTCTAGTACAGACTTCAAGAAAATATGCTCAAAATGATGCTTTATTCATATTTCTCACTTGCTTATATTTCCTTTCACTTTACTTTTTTTCCTCTAATACTGGGATATCATAAGCTTCCAAATAAAAAATGAAAGAGAGAGACAGAGACAAGAAAGACAGGCTGAAAGAGATAGAAACAGAGACAGAAAGAAAAGTGCACTGAGATCATTTTTCATTTCAGTACTCTATAGTAAAATGTCTCATTCTGATTATTGTCACAGTCTCCTTGAAAGCTCAACATGAAAAATTCAAGAAAGTTCATGCTAAGTCATACACTGCACAGATAGCACTCATCCTTCCTTGTTGCACTTTATTGTAAGATAATGGTCCTGGGGGATATGGGGCCAAAAGAAATAAGCACATTGCATTCATTCTTGTAACTCAGTCTATACCAAATTTAATAAAACACACAATAAGAGAATATTTTGCAAAGGGAAATTCAGTCTAATGCCCAATGTGATAGTGACTTGGCTGATAAAATAGCAGAGATATATAAATGAGAAGAGATCATCCTAACTATCTTATAGAGAATGACTAACTGCCTGAAATTATGTATGTACCCTTGTGCCAATATCTCAATATATTATGCTGCATATTTTAATCTGGCAATCCCCAGACACGTTCCACTGCTTGCTTATGCATCCTTTTAATAGGTTTCATTTTATCCATAGGGATACAATGCTGTTTCAGCAGAAGAGTATCACTTATCAGACAAATTAAATTCCTATTCAATTTCCTTCCAATAATTCAAAAGCCCAGGGTCTGAGCACTGGGGTTTTAAAAAGGAGACTCTCTTTTCACAAATCAGAAAAATCAGTTCTTTTGAATTTACCTCAAATTCTGATAAAAGAAAGATTGCCAAATTTCTTAAATCTCATAGGTATAAAATGTCCCTTCATTCTCTCTGATTTAGGACCAATTCTTCCTCTGTCTGCTCTCTCGCTCCCTCCCTCCCTCCCTCTCTCTCTCTCTCTCTCTCTCTCTCTCTCTCTCTCTCTCCCTCCCTCTCAGATGCAAATTATTGCACCTTGCCCATGACTACCTTTATTGTGGCTCTTGAAATAAGAAACCCAATCCTCAAAACTCTTTTCTTATACCAGCAAAGCTTGCCACAATTATATTTGATATTAAGAATATATTTGAATTTAGCTAAGAATGTACATCATAACTAAAATTGTATTGAAATTTTAATAGACAGTAAGTTTTTTTGAAGCAAGGACCATTTGATCTTTTTTTCCTTTGTATTACCAGAATCTAATATAGTGCTTTAATAATAGGTCATAAAATACTATTTTTTTTTTAAAAAAAGTCAGTCCCTCCCCATCAGCAACAATATATATAATATATAATTTTATAAATTAAAATAAAATTTTACCTAAAACTTTAAGCAATTAAGGTAGAATCAAATTACACTTCAGACTACAAACTAGGAAAAATATTATTGTTTTGTGTCACTTTTCAGATTCTTCTGTGATTTTAACTGGTTTTCTTCTTTCCTTCTTCCTTCCTTCCTTCTTTCCTTCCTTCCTCCCTCCCTCCCTCCTTCCCTCCTTCATTCCTTCTTCCCTCTCTCTCTTACTTCCTTCATTCCTTCTTCCTTCCTTCCCTTACTTCCTTCCTTCTTTCCTTTGTCCCTCTATAGATATAATAAATATAAATATAATTGTGATATTTCTATATTTCCTGGACTAGCTTATATTTATTATATGGCAATACCTTAATATCACAATACATTAATGTAATATCCATTAAGATTTAATAGTTAACATAATATTAATTACTATTAATGTAAATTAGTTATTTAGTCATTTTTCAGTGACTAGACATACAGGTACATTTCTTTTACTTCCTCTCCTGGCCCAAATAGAACAGCTATTAGACATACATTTATATGAATAATTCCCTTTTTCATATTAGTGATGATTTTGACGTATAGTCTTAGAGATGGGAGTATTAAGTGTGAGATAGTTATATGTTTCTTAATTTCTAAATTGTTTGCACTAGCTTTTAGTCTCATCACCTATGTATTAAAGTACCTATATTATTCTTATGTTTCCAAGATCTTTGAGTTTTATTTTTTTTCTTTTTGTCATTTCTCCCATTCTGTTTGGTATAAAGTAGTGTCTTTCAAAACTTTTTTTTTATTTTCATTTATCCATTTAATGGGATAATTTAAGCATACTTTCATGTAATTATTGGCTGTATTTTTCCCTTGGTAAAACATTTGCTCTTATTCTTGGAATATTGTTTCAATGGGGAGTATATATTATTGGGCTTTAGGATATGTTGTAGTTACATACTGAGGGTATGAATTAAGCTTTTAATAAATGTTTACTGAACTTAATTGAATTGGGTTCAGTTTAATGAACATAGACAGAGGACTCAGTATTGTGATGAGAAAAGCATTAGGAAAAAAATGAAGTCTACAGCAGAAAGGTGGGAAATTTTATGTAAAAAAAATCATTTGGCTTAAAATGGTGTCCATAGTCTTTAATTTTTATGTCATAGACCAAAACGGAGGCTTTGTAGTGTAATGAAAAGAACACTTGCTATTTTTCAAATCATGAGGAAGGCAAATTGAGTAAGGTATTATGAAGAAGGAACTAAGAAAGTCAGAGATTAGTGTAGTCTGTCATCTGCCAATTAACACTAGAAATTTGATCATAGGGAGGTAAGAGGGGGGAAAAGGGTGTAGTAGAAATAGATTGTAAAATGCATGAGGATAGAATATATTAACTAAAGTTTTTATTATACCAAACCACAGCCACACGTACTGCAATGAATCTTTCATTAAAGATGAGTAAATAAATGAATGCACACAATTCAGTTCAACCTGTATCGTTTATTAAATACCAAGACTTTGTTTAAAAATGTGGACGAAAAAGATATGTCACAAACTCTGATTTCTAGGACTTTGAACTCTAATGTGCAGGAGATTGTAGAGTAAGGATAGCAGAGCGAGAGGTCATAACTGTCAAAGCTTCCAAAAAGTCTCTTCTACAATGACCACAGAAAATGTGCCAAACAGAACCCTGAGTGGGAAAGACAAGAAAAAAATAATAGTGCGTCACTTTCATCCAATTCACAGTACCTTAGGAAGGTAAAAAAAAGAATTCTCAGATATTGGGGTGGGACCCATCCAAGAACACAGCACAACAGAAGAGGCACCAGATGGTCATGAACTAGAACCTAGGGATGGTAAAGAAACTGAAAACCTGTCAGAAAGACACCAGACAGGATGCCTCTATTAGCAGTGGGTACAGGATCTGATGCCATTTGGCATCTCTGTCACCCATTATTCATTTTCTGGTTAAATTCCATGGTTAAGAAAAGTGGTACAGTCTGCTGTCTTTCTGACCCATTAGACAGTTTCAGGTCTAGTTTCAGGGAGCAAGGGCCCTATCTGTGTTAGGATCAAAGCATGACTCAGAAGGGTAGTAAACATTCCTATCCCCAGATGCCATCATTTTGGAAGCACTTAACGCTTACAAACCCTCCTCTCTCCCCAATCCCTACCAGAGGTTTCCAAAGTAGGCAATACCACCCACTGGAGGGTGCTGGAATGATCCAGTGGGGTGGTAGCAGCCTCAGGTGCAACTGGACGGTCATTGAATAAAAATAAGAGAGTGATGGAAACACAAGGAAAGAAGAGAAAAGAAGAAAATTATGAAAAACCATTCATACATGTTTCATCTGTTGTGTAACAGAGTTAAAGTTGTAGTAATTGTATTATTTTCCAAATAAAACACAAAATGCAAGTTATAACCAAACAGTGGTCAAGTCTGTCTATAGGTCTTAACAAGCAAGTGTTGGTAGGCAAGGGTGTCTGTCACACATTGTAGGGAAGTCTTGCATGCATCAGAAGGAATATGTGCATGTAATGACTTGTTTACAATATGATACTATATAGTTATATGATACAAGATTGTGTCATCAAAATTTCAATGCAAGAAAAAACCCACAATATAACAAATGATTAAATTTAAGATCTGTCATTTTAATATTATATATAATACATATTATATTTTGGAAATGATGCAAATTTAAAAAAAGCTTTAAAGGGTTAAAGAAAGTAGATTTCCATGGAGGTGCTGAGTAATTTTTTTTTTTGAAAAGGGGGGAGTGGGCCAAATAATTTTGGGAACTTCTGCCTTAGAGTAAGGTATGTAAAAATCAGTGTGACATAATAGCCAGTCATCCCACACAGAGGTAAGTATAGCATAATTCTAACATAAATTCGTAGTAGCTTGGGGGCACAGTGAATAGAGCAATGGGCCTGAGTTCAGAAAGATCTGAGTTCAAATCTGACCTCAGACACTTACTAACTTTAGGTCCCTGGGCAAGTTACTTAAACTATGTTTATGTCAATTTCCTCATCTGTAAAAGGGGAATAATAATAGTATTCATCTTGCAGAATTGTTATGAAGATCAAATGAGAAAACAATTGTAAAGCACTTAGCACAATGCCTGGCACATATTAAGTGCTATATAAAATGTAGCAATGAGGAGGTTGATACCCAAAGTAAAGAAAGTAAAAAATATCTAACATAAAAAGGTACTGTGGTGACAGGAAAGCACAAGACACAAACTCAGAAGACATGACTTGAAAATTTTTTTATAAAAAAAGTCTCAAAGAAAAATGTAGACTGGACACAAGCCCAACAAGAATTCCTAGAAGAGCTAAAGACAGGTATTTAAAAAGAATACAATAAATGATTTTTACAATCATATAATAATAGGAAATGAAAAATTTAGAAAATAAATTAGAATAATTAAAGAGATAAAAAGAGAATTAACAGCTAAGAACAAGAAGTACAAAGTTTTACCAAGAAAATGATTTCTTTTTTAAAAAAAATTTATTAATTTTTTTGATTTATCAATAATCACTTCCATATGCTTTTGAGTTTAAAATTTTTCTCCCCCTTCCTCCCCACCACCCTTCCCAAGATGGCACATAATCTGATATAGGCTATACATTTACATTCATATTAAACATATTTTCACATTAGTGATGTTGTAACTAGAAATTAAAATCAATAGGGGGAACCATCAGAAAGAGGGAACAAAACTCAACAAAAGACAAAAAAAAATAACAATACAGCTTCCATAGTTCTTTCTTTGGGTGTGGATAGCATTTTCCATCACAAGGCCTCTGGAGATGTCTTAGATCCTTGCATTGCCAGGAAGGCTTAAGTTTATCAATATTAGTCATCGCACAATGTGGCTGTTATTGTGTACAATGTTCTCTTGGTTCTGCTCACTTCACTCAGCATCAGACCATACAAGTCTTTCCAGGTTTTTCTGAAGTCAACCTGTTCATCGTTTCTTATAGCACAATAGTATTCCATCACATTCATATACCACAACTTGCTCAGCCATTCCCCAATTGATAGGCATCCTCTCAATTTCCAATTCGTTGCCACCACAGAAAGAGCTGCTATGAATATTTTTGTATATGTAGGTCCTTTTCCCGTCTGTGTGATCTCTTTAGGATATAGCCCTAGAAGTGCTAATGCTGGGTCAAAGGGTATGCACATTTTGATAGCCCTTTGGGCATAGTTCCAAATTGCTCTCCAAAATGATTGGATCATTTCACAACTCCACCAACAATGCATTAGTGTTCCAATTTTCCCACATCTTCTCCAACATTTATCATTTTCCTGTTTTGTCATGTTGGCATTCTGATAGGTGTGATGTGGTACCTCAGAGTTGTTTTGATTTTCATTTCTCTAATCAATAGTGATTTAGACCATTTTTTCATATGACTACAGATGGCTTTAATTTCTTTATCTGAGAACTGTCTTTTCATATCCTTTGACCACTTATCAATTGGGGAATGGCTTGTATTCTTATAAATTTGACTTAATTCTCTATATATTTTAGAAATGAGGCCCTTATCAGAGAGACTGGTTGTAAAAATTCTTTCCCAATTTTCTATTTTCCCTCTAATCTTAGTTGCATTGGCTTTGTTTGTGCACAACTTTGCAATTTAATGTATTCAAAATTATCTATTTTGCTTTTCATAATGTTCTCTATCTCCTGTTTGGTCATGAATTCTTCTGTTCTCCATAGATCTGACAGGTAAACTATTCCTTGCTCTCCCAGTTGGCTTATAGTATCAGCCTTTATATCTAAATCATGAATCCATTTTGACTTTATTTTGGTATATGGTGTGAGATTTTGGTCTATGCCTAGTTTCTGGCATACTCTTTTCCAGTTTTCCCAGCAATTTTATTTCAAAGAGTGGGTTCTTATCCCAGAAGCTGGAGTCTTTGGGTTTATCAAATATTATATTACTATAGTCATTGACTATTGTGTCTTGCATACTTAAACTATTCCACTGATCCACCACTCTATTTCTTAGCCAGTACCAAGCAGTTTTGATGATTGCTGCTTTGTAATACAGTTTAAGATTTGGAATGGCTAGGCCACCTTCCCCTGCATTTCTTTTCATTAGTTCTCTTGATATTCTGGACCTTTTGTTCTTCCAAATGAATCTTGTTATTATTTTTTCTAACTCTATAAAATAATTTGTTGGTAGTTTGATTGGTATGGCACTGAATAAGTAAATTAGCTTAGGTAGAATTGTCATTTTTATTATATTAGCTCGGCCTACCCATGAGCAACTGATGTTTTTCCAGTTATTTAGATCTGACTTTGTGTGAAAAGTGTTTTATAAATGTGGTCATAGAGTTCCTAGGTTTGTTTCAGGAGGTAGACTCCTAAATATTTTATAATGTCTACAGTAACTTTAAATGGAATTTCTCTTTCTATCTCTTGCTGTTGGGCTTTGTTGGTAATATGTAGAAATGCCAATGATTTATGTGGGTTTATTTTATATTCTGCAATTTTGCTAAAGTTGTTTATTATTTCAAGTACTTTTTTACTTGATTCTCTGGGATTCTCTAAATATGACATCATGTCATCTGCAAAGAGTGATAGCTTTGTTTCTTCTTTGCCTATTCTAATGCCTTCCATGTCTTTTTCTTCTCTTATTGCTAAAGCTAATGTTTCCATTACGATGTTGAATAACAATGGTGATAATGGACATTCTTGTTTCACCCCCAATCTTATTGGAAATGCTACTAGCTTGTCCCCATTACATAGTATGCTTGCTGAAGGGTTTAGATAGATGCTATTTATTATTTTAAGGAAGACTCCATTTATACCTATGCTCTCTAGTGTTTTTAATAGGAATGTGTGTTGTATTTTGTCAAAAGCTTTTTCTGCATCTATTGAGATGATCATGTGGTTTCTGTTAGTTTTGGTGTTATTATGATGGATTATGCTAATAGTTTTCCTGATATTGAACCAGCCCTGCATTCCTGGTGTAAATCCTACCTGGTCATAGTACATTATTCGTGTGATAAGTTGCTGTAATCTATTTGCTATAAAATTTTTGCATCTAAATTCATTAGAGAAATTGGTCTATAATTTTCTTTCTCTGTTTTGTCTCTTCCTGGTTTAGGTATCAGCACCATATTTGTATCATAAAAATAATTTGGTATCATTCTTTCTTTACCTATTTTAAAAAATAGTTTATATAGTACTTGAATTAATTGTTCTTTAAATGTTTGATAGAATTATTACATAAATCCATCTGGCCCTGTAGATTTTTTTCCTAGGGAGTTCATCAATGTCTTGTTCAATTTCTTTTTCTGAGATGGGGTTATTTAAGTATTTTACTTCCTCTTCTGTTAATCTGGGCAATTTATATTTTTGTAAATATATATACCCATTTCACTAAGATTGTCAAATTTGTTGGCATATGGTTGGGTAAAATTATTCCTAACTTGTTTTAATTTCCTCTTCCGTGGTGGTAGTTTCACCCTTTTCATTCTTGATACTAGTAATTTGGTTTTCTTCTTTCCTTTTTTTTAATTAGATTAACCAAATGTTTATCTATTTATTGTTTTTTTTTCATAAAACCAGCTCTTTGTTTTACTTATTGGTTCAATAGTTTTCTTAATTTCAATTTTATTAATTTTTCCTTTGGTTTTCAATATTTCTAATTTGGTGTTTAATTGAGGATTTTTAATTTGTTCTTTTTCTAGTTTTTTTTTAGTTGTATGCCCACTTCATTGATCTCCTCTTTTTCTATTTTATTTATGCAAGCATTTAGAGATATACCCTAAGAACTGCTTTTGCTGCATCTGATAAGTTTTGGTATGTTGTCTCATTATTGTCATTCTCTTGAATGAAATTATTGATTATCTCTATGATTTGTTGTTTGACTCAATCAATTTTTAGGATTAGATTATTTAGTTTCCAATTATGTTTTAGTCTATCTTCCCATGACCCTTTGTTACATATAATTTTTATTGCATCATGATGTGAAAAGGATGCATTTAATATTTCTGCGTTTCTGCATTGGATTGTGAGGTTTTTATGCCCTAGTACATGGTCAATTTTTGTGTATGTGCCATGTACCACCAAGAAAAAAGTATATTTCTTTCTATCCCCATTCAGTTTTCTCCAGAGGTCTATCATACCTAACTTTTCTAATGTTCTATTCACCTCCTTAACGTCTTTCTTTTTTATTTTGTGGTTAGATTTATCTAGTTCAGAGAGGAGGAGGTTGAGGTCCCCCAGTAGTATAGTTTTGCTGTCTGTTTCTTCCTGTAACTCCCTGAAGTTCTCCTCTAAGAATCTGGATGCTATACCATTTGGTGCTTATATGTTTAGTAATGATATTATTTCATTGTCTATGGTGCCTTTTAGCAGGATGTAGTTTCCTTCCTTATCTCTTTTGATAAGATCTATTTTTGCTTTTGCTTTGTCTGAGATCAGGATTGCTACCCCTGCTGTTTTTTACTTCAGCTGAAGCATAATATATTTTGCTCCAGCCTTTTACGTTTACCCTGTATGTGTCACTCTTTTTCAAATGTGTTTCCTGTAAACAACATATTGTAGGATTATGGTTTTTAATCCAATCTGCTATATGCTTCTGTTTTATGGGAGAGTTCATCCCATTCACATTTACAGTTATGATTACTATCTGTGTCTTTTTCTCCACCCTTCCCCCCATTTTTGCTTTTCTTTCTCCTTTCTCCTTCCCCCACTCACTAGTGTTTTGCTTTTGACCAGCACCTCCTTCAGTCCCACTTCCCTTCTATTATCCCTTTCCCTTTTCTTCCCCTTTACCCTTATTGCTTCTTCCCTCCCTTCCATCCCCCCTCCCTTTTCTTTCCCCTTTTGCCTCCTACTGCCTATAGTGCAAGTTAGATTTCTATACCTAACTGATTATGTTACTCCCTTTTTGAGCCAAGTCTGATGAGAGTAAGGTTCAAACAATGCTCATCCCCCTCCCTTCTTTACCTCTGCTCTAATAGGTTTTTGTGTCTTTTCCTGTAATGTAATTTACCCTTGTCTGCCTCCTCCTTTCTCAGTACATTTTCTTAGCTCAGACTAATTCACTTACTTAGATCCATTTAACCCACTTGATTAAATTTTTTTTTATCATTACATCAAAGTCAACTTACATCCACCCTCTTTATGTATACTCCTTTAACATGGTATAATAACAATACAGTTCTCAAGAGTTGCAAGTGTCATCTTCCCTTGTAGGGATGCAAACATTTTGTCCTTATTAACAACATATTGTATCTTTCTGTCCCATTTACCTTTATATGTCTCTCTTGAATCTTGTACTTGAAGATCAAATTTTTTGTTGAGCTCTGGTCTTTTTATCAGGAATGTTTGGAATTCCCCTATTTTGTTGAATATCCATCTCCTTCCCTGAAAAATCATGCTCATTTTTGCTGGGTACTGAATCCTTGGCTGCATTCCAAGCTCCTTTGACTTACGGAATATCATGTTCCATGCCCTATGGTCTTTTAATGTAGAAGCTGCAAGGTCCTGTGTAATCCTGACTGTGGTTCCATGATATTTAAATTATTTCTTTCTGGCTGCTTGCAGTAATTTCTCTTTAATTTGGTAATTTTGGAATTTAGCTATTATATTCCTTGGTGTTTTTAATTTGGGATTTCTTTTAGGGGGGGAGCGATGGATTCCTTTTATAGTTATTTTACCTTCAGGTTCTAGGACTTCAGGGCAGTTTTCTTTTATGATTTCCTGAAGGATATTGTCCAGGCTCTTTTTCTTTTATAATGACTTTCAGGTAGGCCTATAATTTTTAAATTGTCTCTCCTGGATAGATTTTCCAGGTCAGCTGTTCTACCCATGAGGTATTTTACATTTTCATCTATTTTTTCATTTTTTTCTTGCTCTCTCATAGAGTCATTCTTTTCAATTTGCTCAATTCTAATTTTTAACATAATTTTTTTTCTGTTAGATTTTGTACTTTCTTCTCCAATTGGTCAATTTTATTTTTACGGGATTTATTTTCTTCAGTGTACATTTTTTTTCCCAATTGGCCAATTGTACTTTTAAAGGACTCCTCTACCTCTCTCATTTGACTTTTAAAATCCTTCTTGAGTTCTTCTAAGAAGACTTTTTGGGCTTCAGACCAGTTCATATTCCTTTTTAATGTTGCAGATGTTGGTTTGATGACAGTGTTGTCCTCTTCAGAATTTCTGTCTTGATCTTCACTCTTCTCATAATAAGAATCTATCCTATGTTGCTTTTTACTCATGGTGTTTCTCTATTCCCTGGCCTTTACAGAGATTAAGCTCTCCTGCTGGGGAGCAAAGGGCTCTGACCCAAGCTTCTTGTGTTGGGAACCTAGGTCTTGGTCACTGGCTTTGTGTGCTGGGGCCTCTTATGTTTGCAGTTGGAGGCTGTAGGGTTCTGACAGCTTACCTGGTGTTGGCCTGGAATCAGCAAGGCTGGGACTTTCAGGTCAATCTAGGTTGCCTGCTTTTCCTTTCCTTTAGCTTTGTTTAGCTCCTTTTAGATAAGTGCTGCCAGGTGTTTCTCTGCCTGGGGCCCCTTGCGGTGCTGCCTCCCTTATTTCTGTTGAAA
>NW_020947186.1:2037690-2040233 GCF_900497805.2 Vombatus ursinus
TGAACAAATGGAAGATAATGATTCCATGGTACACCAAAAAATATTAAAATAATGTCAAAAAAGAACAACAAATTAGAAAAAATGTGAGTTAGTTCATAACAAAAGAAACTACATTGGAAAAAAAATAAGGAGAGATAATTGGAGCAAACTGGAAACTGTGACCAAATAAATAATGTAGATATTATGTTAAAAGTAATAATAAATGGCAAAAATTAATCAACCAATAAACCCTTATTTAGGGTCTCCTATGTTCCAGGCACTTCGATAAGCACTGAGGAAATCAAAAGAAGTATTGAGTGAGATATTCGTTTAGTTGCATAATACAATTTAATATATATGGATATGCAAAGTGTGTATATGTGTGTATATGTACATATGTATATGTATATATATGTGTATACAAATATACATATATACACATATATTTATATGTGTGTTAGTATATATATACATATACATACATACATATGTATTTTATGTATTGTTTTGATTAACTCAGGCAATCAATAAACCTCTATTAAGTGCCTACTATGTTTAAGGCACCATGCTAAGAGTTGTAGGAGCAGGGATTAAAAACAAAAGACAGTCCTTAACCTCAAAGAGCTCACAATCTAATGAAGGAGGCAATAAGCTAACAGATTGCACATAGTGTAAATAAGAAATAATTAATATAAGAAAAATACTAGAATTAAGAGAGGTTGAAAAGTTTTCTTGTAAATAATGAGATTTTAGTTGGGTCTTAAAGAAAGCTAGAGAAATCAGTGGTAGAACTGAGGACAGAGAGTATTCTAGGATGCGGGACATCCCCCCATAATGCCTATATTCAAGACATGAAGTGTGTTGTCCATGAAACAACCAAGGTGTCCATGTCACTGGGAAAAAAAATCAGAGTAAAGTGTAAGAAGACTGGAAAAAGTAGAAACAGAAAGATTATGCAGGACATTGGATGTTTTGTATAATATTTTAAGTTAATCCTGAGGACCTTAAGGTATCACTGGAATTTTTACATATTTATTTCTTTTGCATAGTGAGATCACATATTTGAACCTTCAATTTAGGAAGATCATTCTGGTGGCAGAATTTAGTACTGATTGGTGTGAGAAAAGACATGAGAAAGGCAGACCCAATAGCAGGCTATTGTGGGAGTCCCAGTGTGAGTTGATGAAGTTCTATATATCAATGTGATAGCAGTGTCAGAATTGAGAAGGGGACGGATTTGTTGTTTGACTCACCCATTCTTCAGGATGAGATTATTTATTTATTAGATTATTAGGATTAGTTTATAACATCTTTCCATGGCTCTTTATTACATGTAATTTTTTATTGCATCCTAATCTGAAAAGCATGCATTTAATATTTCTGCCTTTCTTCATTGGATTGTCAGGTTTTCTGCCCTACTATACTGACGAATTTTGTGTAGGTGCCATGTACCACTGAGAAAAAAAGGTATATTCCTTGCTATCCCCATTCGGTCCTCTCCAGAGGTCTATCATATCTAACTTTTCTAAAATTCTATTCACCTCCATAACTTCTCCTTTATTTTGTAGTTAGATTTATCTAGCTCTGACAGGGGGAGGTTGAGGTCCTCCACTAGTATAGTTTTGTTTTCTGTTTCTTCCTGTATTCACTTAACTGCTCCTCTAAGAATTTGGATGCTATACCAGTGGTATGCATATATGTTTAGTGTTGATATTACTTCATTGTCTATGCTACCTTTTACCAAGATGTGGTTTCCTTCCTCGTTTCTTTTAATTAGATCTATTTTTGTTTTTGCTTTGCCTGAGATCAGGATTTCTACCCCTGCTTTTTTTTTTTTTTAACTTCAGGTGAATCATGACAGATTCTTCACTGTCTTTTACCTTTACTCTATGCATATCTCTCTGTTTTAAATGTGTTTCTTGGAAGTAACATATTGTAGAATTCTGGTTTTTAAACCAATCTGCCATCAACTTCTATTTTATGGGAGAGTTTATCCCATTAACATTCATAGTTATGATTTCTAACTGTGTATTTCCCTCCTTCCTATTTTCCACATTTATAATTTTCTCTCTCTTTTCACCCAGACTGTTCTCATCAGAGTTTCACTTCTGACCACCACCTAACAATATCTGCTTTCCCTTGTATCACACACCCTTAACTTTACTTTCCCCTTTTAACTTCTACTTCCTTATAGGGTAAGATAAGTTTCTATATCCATTTAACTGTGTATGTTATTCCATCTTTGAGTCAAGTCTGATGAGAATAAAGTTCAAACAGTGCTCACCCCATTCCTTCTTTCCCTCTACTGTAATAGGTATTTTGTACTTCTTCATGTAATGTAGTTCACTTTATTCTTCCTCTCCCTTTCTTATTCTCCTAATACAATCTTTTTTTCACCCCTTATTTTTAATATCATCACACCAAATTAATATATATTATAAGTATATATGTATATATTATAAAGTAATATATAATATATGTATGTATATATGTGTGTGTGTATGTGTGTATATATCTATAGATAGATAGATAGATAGATAGATAGATAGATAGATAGATAGATA
>NW_020947186.1:2040243-2052825 GCF_900497805.2 Vombatus ursinus
ATAGATAGATAGATAGATAGATAGATAGATAGATAGATAGATAGATAGATAGATATAAAGTCAAATTTTCTATTGAGCTCTGGTGTTTACATCAAGAATGCTTGAAATCCTCTATTTCATTGAATATCCATTTTCCCCTGAAGGATTATACTCAGTTTTGTTGAGAAGGTGATTCTTGGTTTTAATCCTAGCTACTTTGACCTCTGAAATATCATATGCCAAGCCCTCTGATTCCTTAATGTAGAAGGTGCTAAATCTTGTGCTATCCTGATGGTGTTTCCAAAATGCTTGAATTTTTTTTTTCTGGTTGCTTGCAATATTTCCCTTTGACCTGGGAAATCTGGAATTTGTTCATAATATTCCTGGCAGTTTTCATTTTGGAATCTCTTTCAGGAATTGATTGGTGGATTCTTTTAATTTCTATTATACCCTCTACTTCTATAATATCAAGGCAATTTTCCTTCATAACTTGACATTAGATGTCCAAGATCTTATTTTTTTTTTTGATCATGCCTTTTAGGTAGTCCAATTATTTTTAAAATTATCTCTCATGGATCTATTTTCCAAGCCAGTTTTTTTTTCAATGAGATATTTCACATTGTGTTCTATTTTTCATTCTTTTGGTTTTGTTTTATAATTTCTTGATTTTTCATAGTCATTAGCTTTCATTTGCTCCATTCTAATTTTTAAGGCATTATTACTGTTAAGTGACTTGCCCAAGGTCACACAGCTAGTAAGTGTCAAGTGTTGGGTCTGAGGCCAGATTTGAACTCAGGTCCTCCTGACTTCAGGGCTAGTGCTCTATCCACTACGCCACCTATCTGCCCCAAGGCATTATTTTCCTCAGCGAATTTTTGAACTTCTTTTTCTATTTGGTCAATTTTGCTTTTTAAGGCTTTCTTCTCCTCATTGACTTTTTGGACTTCTTTTGCCATTTGGGTTAGGCTATTTTTAAGGTATTATTTTCTTCAGTATTTTTGGGGTATCCTTTAGCAAGTTGTTGGCTTGTTTTTCATGATTTTCTTGCATCACTCTCATTTCTCTTCCAAGTTTTTCCTCTACTTCTCTTACTTGATTTTCAAAATCCTTTTGGAGCTCTTTCATGGTCTGAAACAATTTACATTTTTCTTGGAGGCTGTGGATGTATGAGCTTTGACTTTGTTGTAATCTTCTGGTTGTATGTTTTGAACTTCTTTGTCACCAAAATAAGATTCTACAGTCTGAGCCCCCCCCCCACTGTTTGCTCATGTTCTGAGACAATTACTTGACTTTTAACTCTTTATTTAACTAGGGTTCTACTTCCAGTGTGGAGGTTGTACTTTCTCAAACTTCAGGGATTTTGTGCAGCTGGTTTCAGAGATACTTCTAGGAGCAGTAAATTTTCAATTCTTCCAAGTTGGTATGATCAAAGTGGAGGTGTTTACTATTTTCCTGTCCCGTACTCTGGTTTATGAGTGACCATAAGCAATGTTTTCTGTCTTGAAACTATGAGGAGTATTCACTTTCCACTGCTGCTACAAGCTCCACCATGCCAGCACTCTTCCTTACCCCAGGATGACCACTCAGAACTGTGAACCAGATCCGAGGACAGGCAAAGCCTGCCTCAACACCAACAAAGAGATCCCTGCAGTCCCCTCTGATCAGCCACTTTATCCCCCCACCATGTGTGGACCCAGAACTCCAGAAACAGCAGCCACTGCCACTTCACCAAGGCTGCACCAGGGCTGGGGTCATACTACACTCCTCTCTCACCCAGGCAGAACAAATCATGCCTACTGACCTTCTAAGTTTTCTTTGGCATTTGTGGGTTGAGATGTCTGGAATCCACCACAACTGCCAATGAGTTAGTCCCCCGAGGCCTGCTCCAGGTTTGCTGTGGCCCTGCCTTTGCCTGCATGGCCCAATCTGAACTGTGTCCCTTTCCCAGACCAGTGCCATAGACCTTTCCCATCAAACACCCAAGTTTTCTTGAGCTGGAAATTTGTTTCACTCTGTCTTTTTGTGGTTTCTGCTGCTCTAGAGCTTGTTTAGAGTCATTTTTGCATGTATATGGAGGGGTTTACTGCCCCATCTTGTCTCCAACCCCACCCCCACCCCAAGAATTATTTTCTTTAGTTACCTTTATACATCCTTTTTCATTTGGTCAATTCTACTTTTTAAAGAGCTGTTTTTTACAGTGATTTTTTTTCCATTTGGTCAATTCTATTTTTTTTAAATATTGTTTTCTTCAGTCAATTTTTTTGCTTACTTTTCCAAGTTGTTTATTCTTTTTTTCATAATTATCTTGCACAACTCTCATTTCTTTCCCCAATTTTTCTTCTACCTCCCTTAATTGATTTTTAAGATCATTTTGAGCTCTTCCAAGAGGACATTTCAGTTTTAAATTTATTCATATTCCCCTTTGAGGCTTCACATGTAGCACTTGGACATTGTTGTCCTCTTCTGAGTTTGTGTTTGATCTTTGTTGTCACCATAGTAGCTTTCTATGGTCAGAGCCCTCTTCAGTTTCTTACTAATTTTTCAGCATATTTTGTGACTTTTAAAGTTGAGTTCTGCTTCTGGGGCAGAAGGGAACTATCCCAGACTTTTTTTTTATGTCAGGGGCCAGGAGCTTGGTCACTAGCTTTCTACACTTGTATCTCAGGTGCTTATGGATTGCCCACTGAACCTAAGGGTGTCCTGATCTAATAGTGCCTGTTGTGCCATCTTGGCTCCACTGTCTTTTGACATATTTCAAAGTGGAAATTGACATGTCTTGACAACAGATTGGATTGGGGAGGAGTAACATTGAAGATGAAACTAAACTGCAAGCCTGAGATTCTACAGTAATAGAGAAGTGGAAAGGGTTTAAGGGGAAAGATAGTGAGTTGTTTAAACTATGTTCAGTTTAAGATGTCTACTAGACATTCAGTTTCAGATGCTTCATCTCAGAATCAGACAGCAAAATAAATATTTGTTGAAATCACAGTTACCTCTTGAAAAAAAGCTCAATATGAAAACTCCCAGGAATATTATAGCCTAAATTCAGACATCACAGTACAAAGAGAAAAAAAATGCCAGCAAGAAAGAATTCAAGTACTAAAGAGCCACTGTAGGAATAAAACAATATTTACCAGCAGCAATTATAAACAAGAATACTTGGAACATGATATTCCAGAAAGCAAAATATTTCAGCTTACAAACAAGAATAACTTATCCAGCAAAACTTTATAAAGTTATTTTAACTCTTTATTTAGTATTTTATTTTCTGCCTGTTACATGTGTAAAACAATTAACATTTGTTTTTAAAACTCTGAGTTCCAAATTATCTCCCTTCTTCCCTCCCCATGCCACATCATTAAAAAGGCAAGCAATTCGATGTAGGTTATGCTCTTGTCCTCAAAGAAACTCTCCTTAAATCACACCACCTTGAAACAACTGAAAATTTACAGGTCCTTAGAAGTATCTCTGAAAAGAGCTGCACCAAATGCCTGAAGCTTGAGAAAGTACATCCTTCACACAGGAAACAGACCCCTACCTTGATAAAGAGTTTAAAAGTCAAGTTATTGGCTGGTAAATATGATTCAGTCCCAGGCCATGGAAGAGCTCACAAAGGATTCTGAGAAGCAAGTAAGAGAAGTAGAGGAAAAACTGGGAAGAGAAATGAGAGTGATGCAAGAAAATCATGACAAAAGTCAATAGCTTGCTAAAGGAGACCCAAAAAATACTGAAGAAAATAACACATTAAAAAATAGCCTAACCCAAATGCAAAAGAGGTCCCAAAAACCAATGAAAAGAAGAATGCCTTCAAAAGCATAGTGGGCCAAATGGAAAAGGAAGTCCATGTTGTCATGTTGTGAAAGAAAACATAGAAAAAAAAATAGAAAAAAAACCTCAATAGAAATAAAGGTTAAAAAAAGTATACTTCAATCTATATTCAGACCCCATCAGTTCTTTCTCTGGGGATAGATAGCAATTTTTGCCACAAGTCACAATATTGCTTGTACTTGGTAGACCATACATTTCATTTTGCATCAGCTCATGCAAGTCTTGCTAGGTTTTTCTGAGAGCATCCTACTCATCATTTCTTATAATATAATTATATTCCATCATACTCACATATCACAACCTGTTCAGCCATTCCATAGTTGATGGGCCTCCTTTAAATTTCAAATTCTTTTCTTTTAACTTTGGTGAGGCAATTGTGGTTAAGAAACTTGCCCAGGGTCACATAGCCAGTAATTGGCAAATGTCTGAGGCCAGATTTGAACTCAGGTTCTCATGACTCCAGGGCCAGTGCTTTGTCCACTGCCCCACCTAGTTGCCCCTAAATTTCCGATTCTTTGCAACCAGAAATATAAATATAAATATTTTTAACATGTAGGCCCTTTTCTTTTTTTAATTTCTTTTGGGGTACATAACTAGTTGTGGTATTGCTAGTTCAAAAGGTACTCATGGTTTTATAGCCCTTTGGACATGGTTCCAAATTGCTCTAAAGAAGGGTTGAATCAGTTCACAACTCCACCAACAGTGCATGAATGTTGCATTTTCCCCACATCCTCTCTAACATTTGTCATTTTCCTTTGTTGTCCTATTAGCCAATCTTATAGGTATGAGGTAGTACCTGAGAATTGTTTTAATTTGGATTTCTTCAGTCAGTAGTGGGAGTATTTTTTATATGACTATAAATAGCTTTGATTCCTTCATCTGAAAAGTGATCACATCTTTTGATCACTTATCATTTGGGGAATGACTCTCATTTTTATAATTTTGATTCAGTTCTCTATATGTTTGATAAATGAGGTCTTTATCAGAGAAACTTGCTTCATTTTTTTTCACAGTTACTATTACTAATTATATCTCCTTCCATCCTATGCCGTCCCCTGTTTATGCTATTCTCTCTTTCCTTTCACCCTGTCCCTCCTCAAAAGTGTATTGCTTCTGACTACCACCTCCCCCATCTGTCATTCCTTTGATCACCCACCCACCCACCCTTACTGCTCTTAACCCCTTCCCCTCCTACTTTCCTGTAGGGTGAAATAGATTTTTATACCTAATTGCGTTTATATATATATTCCCTCTTTGAGCCAATTCTGATGAGAATAAGCTTCACTCACTTCCACTTACCTCCCCTGTTCCTCTTCCTCTCCACTGTAAAAGGTTTTTCTTGTCACTTTTATATGAGATAATTTACCCCATTGTACCTCTCCCTATCTCTTTCTCCCAGTACATTGCTCTCTTCCCCCTTAATTTTATTTTTAAATAGCATCCCTCCACATTCAATTCACACCTGTGCCCTCTATCTGCATATTCTTCTAACCCTAATAATGAGAAGGGTCTTATGAGTTACAAATAGCATCTTTCCATGTAGAAATGTAAACAGTTTAAACTTATTAAGGTCCTTGTGATTTCCATTTCCTGTTTACCTTTTTATGCATCTCGAGTCTTGTATTTGAAAGTCACATTTTCTATTCAGCTCATGTCTTTTCATCCAAAATGCTTAAAAATCCAATATTTTATTAAATGACCAGTTTTTCTTCTGAAGGATTATACTTAGTTTTGCTGGACAGTTGATTCTTGGTCATAATCCAAGGTCATTTGCCCTCCATAATATTATGTTCCAAGCTCTCTGATCCTTTAATGCAGAAGGTGATAAATGTTGTATTATCCTGACTGTGGCTCCACCATACTTGAATTGTTTCTTACTGGCTGCTTACAATATTTTCTCCTTCACCAGGGAATTCCGGAATTTTACTATAATATTCCTGGCAGTTTTCATTTTAGAATCTCTTTTAAGAAGTGATTGTTGAACTTTTTCAATTTCTATTTTACTCTCTGGTTCTAGAATATCAGGGCAGTTTTCCTTGATAATTTCTTGAAAGTAGATGTCTAGGCTCTTTTTTGATCATGGCTTTCAGGTAGTCCAATTATTCTTAAATTATCTCTCCTGGATCTATTTTCCAAGTCAGTTGGTTTTCCAATGAAATATTCCACACTGTCTTCTATTTTTTTCATGCTTTTGGTTTTATTTGATTATTTCTTGATTTCTCATAAATTCATTAACTTCCATTTACTCCATTTTAGTTTTTAATGTATTATTTTTTTCTGTGAGGTTTTAGACCTCCTTTCCCATTTGCCAGTTCTGCTTTTTAAGGCATTCTTCTCTTCATTGATTTTTGGACTTCTTTTACCATTTGGCCTAGTGTATTTTTAAGGTGTTATTTTCTGCAGTATTTTTGTGTCTCCTTTACCAAGCTGTTCACTCATTTTTCATGATTTTCTTGCATCACTCTAATTTCTCTTCCCAATTTTTTCTCACCTTCACTTACTTGATTTTCAAAATCCTTCTGGAACTCTTCCATGGCCTGAGACCAATTCATATTTTTCTTCAAAGCTTGGAATTCAGGAGCCCTGACTTTGTTGTATTTTTCTGATTGTGTGTTTTGGTCCTCCTTGTCACCATAGTAACTTTCCATAGTCAGAGTTTTGTTTTCCCCAATTTTTTGCTTATTTTCCCAGCCTTTTACTTGACTTTTAACTCTTTCTTAAATTAGGATTCTTCTTCCAGATTGAAGGGTGTACTCTTCAAAGCTTCAGGAGTTTTGGTTTTTTTGTTTTTTTTTTAGTTTTCAACATTTACTTCCACAAGATTTTTAATTCCAAATTTTCACCCCATCTTGCCCCTCCCCCCACCCTAAGATGGCATGTATTCTGAATATCCCTTCCACTAGTCTGCCCTTCTTTCTATCTCTCCCCCCCTTCTCTTATCCCCTTCCCCTTCTACTTTCCTGTAGGGCAGGATAGATTTCTGTACCCTATTTCCTGTATTTCTTATCTCCCAGCTGCATGTGAAAACATTTTTTTAAACATGTGTTTTTAAAATTTTGGGTTCCAAATTTCCTCCCTTCCTCCCTCCCCACCCACCCTAATTGAAAAAGCAAGCAACTCAATATAGGGTATACATGTGCAGTTACACAAAACACTTCTGTAGTAGTCATGTTGTGAAAAACTAACTCTATTTCCCTTAATCCTATCCCACCCCCCCATTTATTCTATTCTTTCTTTTGACCCTGTCCCTCTTCCGAAGGGTTTGCTTCTAATTACCCCCTTTCCCAATCATCCCTCCTCTCTGTCATTCCCCTGCTCTTTTGTCCTCTTCTCCCCCTATTTTCCTGTAGGGCAAGACAGATTTCCATACGCAATTGATTGTGTATGTTACTTCCTCCTTAAGCCAAATCCTATGAGAATAAGATTCACTCATTCCCTCTCACCTTCCCCTCTTTCCCCTCCATTGTAAGAGCCTTTTCTTTTCTGTTTTTTTTTAGATAAATTACCCTGTTCTACCTCTCCCTTTCTCCTTCTCCCAGTATAATCCTCTTTCACTCCTTGATTTCATTCTCCAGATATGACCCCTTTATCTTCAACTCACCCTGTGCCATCTATCTGTCTGTCTGTCTGTCTGTCTATCTATCTATCTATGTATCTAATTTTTTCCCTCCAACTACCTTAATGCTGACTAAGGCCTCATGAGTTATAAATATCATCTTTCCATGCAGGAATGTAAACAGTTCAGCCTTAATAAGTCTCTTGTGATTTCTCTTTCCTGTTTACCTCTTCATGTTCCACTTGAGTCTTGTATTTGAAAGTCAAATTTTCTATTCAGCTCTGGTCTTTTCATCAAGAATGCTTGAAAGTCCTCTATGTCACTGAATGACCATTTTTTCCCCTGAAGGATTATACTCAGTTTTGCTGGGTAGGTGATTCTTGGTTGTAATCCCATCTCCCTCACCCTTCGGAATATTATATTCCATGCCCTACAGTCCCTTAACTTAGAAGCTGCTGAATCTTGTGTTATCCTGATTGTGTTTCCACAATACTTGAATTTTTTTTCTTTCTAGCTGCTTGCAATATTTTCTCCTTGATCTTGGGAACTCTGGAATTTGTCTACAATATTTCTAGGAGTTTTCCTCTTTCAGGAGGAGATCAGTGGATTCTTTCAATTTCTATTTTGCTCTCTGGTTCTAAAATATCAAGGCAGTTTTCCTTGATAATTTCTTGAAAGATGATATCTTGGCTCTTTTTTGATTATGATTTTTAGATAGTCCAGTAATTTTTAAATTATCTCTCCTGGATCTATTTTCCAGGTCAGTTGTTTTTCCAATGAGATATTTCACATTCTTTTCTATTTTTTTCATTCTTTTGGATTTGTTTTACAGTGTCTTGATTTCTCATGAAGTCACTAGCTTCCAATTGCTCCATTCTAATTTTTAAGGAAGTATTTTCTTCAGTAAGCTTTTGGACTTCCTTTTCCATTTGGCCAATTTTGATTTTTAAGGCTTTTTTCTCCTCATTAGCCTTTTGGGCCTCTTTTGCCATTTGGGTTAGGCTCTGTTTTAGGTGTTATTTTCTTCAGTATTTATTTTTTGGGTCTCCTTTAGCAAGCTGTTGACTTGTTTTTCATGATTTTCTTGCATCACTCTCAGTTCTACTTCTCTTACTTGCTTTTGAAACTCCTTTTTGAGCTCTTCCATGGCCTGGGACCAATTCATATTTTTTTCTTAGAGGCTTTGGATGTAGGAGCTTCGACTTTGTTGTCATCTTCTGATTGTATGTTTTGATCTTCTTTGTCATCAAAGTAAGATTCTATGGTCTGACTCTTTTTGTGTTGCTTGCTCATGATCTCAGCCAATTACTTGAGTTATAAATTCTTTGTTAAGGTAGGGGTCTGCTTCCAGTTTGGAGAATGTACTGTCCCAAGCTTTGGGGATTTTGTGGAGCTGTTTTCAAAGATACTTCTAGGGACCTCTAAATTTTCAGTTCTTCCAAGGTGCCATGATCAAGGGCGAGGTGTTTACTCCTTTCCTGGCCTGTGCTCTGGTCTGTGTGTGGCCACAAGCACTCTTTTCTGTCATGGAACTGTGAGGAGCATTCTCTCAAACTGCCAAACTGCCAAACTGCCAAACTGCCAAACTGCCAAACTGCCAAACTGCCAAACTGCCAAACTGCCGACAGGCACTCCTCTCCCAGCCAGGTGCAATATACCTTTCTGATCAACCATTCAGGCTGTCTTTGGCTGGAAATTTGTTTCACTCTGTCTTTTTGTGGGTTCTGCTGCTCTAGAATTTGTTGAGAAGCTTTTTTTAACAGATATTTGGAGTGATTTGGGAGAGAGCTCAAGCAAGTCACTGCTTTTACTCTGCCATCTTGGCTCCTAATAACAATCTTATACATATATTTTACTTTGCCTCATATAAAAGGTAAACAGTCTGTCTTTAATGAGCTACTTGTATTTAGTCTTTGATATGTTGCTTATATTTTTCTTGACTCTTGTATGTCAAAACTTCTGTTAAGTTCAGTTTTTTTAAACAAAATCCTAAAGTTCTGATAATTCATCAAATGTCATTTTTTTTACATTCAAGATTATGCTTAACTTTGCTGAGTATGATATTTTCAGTTGCGACTTCAGTTCTTTTGCTCTTTGATATGTAGTGTTGCAAGACATGCAAAATATTTAATGTTGCCAGTGCTAGTTCTTGTGTGATTCTAATCATGGAATCACCATATTTATACTGTTTTTTTTTCTTGTTGCTCTTACTTTTTTTTTTATCCTTGAACTGGAAGTTTTAGAATTTGACTATGATATTACTGTAAGTTTTCCTCATAGGATCTCTTTCAGGTATTGATCAATGGATTTTTTTCTGTTTCTACTTTCCCTTCTTGTTCTAACTCTTCAGGACAATTTTCTTTAATTATTTCTTGTATTATTGTATCAAGATTCTCTTTCTTTTGATCATAGCTTGTAGTCTGATTATTCTTATATTTTTTCTTCTCGATCTTTTTTCCAGAACAGTTGTTTTCTTTTGTGTTTTCTTATGAGATTCTCTTCTATTTTTTTTTTCATTTTTTTGTAGTTTGTTTTATTATTTCTTAGTCTCTAATAACTTCACTGGCTTTCCCCTTCAAATAAGTCCAATTCTGATTTTCAAGGAGTTGTTTTCTTCTTTAAGGTTTTGGATTTCTTTTCTTAATTGGTTAACTTTCTATCTCTTGCTGCTGCATTTCGTTGGCAATATATAGAAATGCTGATGATTTATGTGGATTTATTTTATATTCAGCAACTTTCCTAAAGTAGTTAATAATTTCAAGTAGATTTTTAGTTCATTCTCTAGGATTTTCTAATTATACTATCATATCATATGCAAAGATTGATGGTTTTGTTTCCTTATTGCCTGTTCCAATTCCTTCAATTTCTTTTTTCTTCTCTTATTGCTATACCTATCATTTGTAGTTCATTATTGGATAATAATGGACATCCTTGCTTCACCCCTGATAGTACTGGGAAGGATTCTAGCTTATCTCCATTACAGATAATGGTTACTGAGAGTTATGGTTAAATATTACTTATCATTTTAAGGTAAGCTCCATTCATTCCCATGCTCTCTAGTATGTGTGTGTGTGTGTGTGTGTGTGTGTGTGTGTGTGTTGTAATAGTAATTGGTGTTATATTTTCTCAAAGGCGTTTTCAATTGTGTGGCTTGCTGTGCTATTCTCAGACCTTGCTTTGATTCCACCCAGTGACACAGACTTTTCTTGATGAGCTTTTAAGCTGCTTTCCTGTTCCTAAATCAGTTCTGATGTGGTTTTCAAGTTCTTTGAAGGGAAATTTTGAAGGACCCAGGGAGTGCCCATCTCACCCACCCATCTTGCCACCAGACATCTCAATCATCATTGTATTTGAAGCCCCATCATCAATACAAGTTATTCGATTTTCTTTGTGTAGCCTCAGAGAACAAAATTTGAAGCAATAGGCAGAAGTTTCGGAGAAATACATTTCAACTGGATGCAAAGAAAATTAACAATTAGAAAATTTAAATAATTAAATGTGATGTAATTAAATGTGATGCTTTGGGTGCTAGTCATTAGGGGTTTTGGAGTGATAAACATTTGGGTTCTGGTCTGGGATTGTATACTGGAAATTCTGACCCAAGTATGGGTTAGTTTAAATAGCTGTTATACCCCCTCTCTACTCTTGAGATCATGTGATTCTTGGAGATGTAGAAATATACAGAAAAGTGACATATCCAATATCCTTCTACAGATACTGTTCATCTTTGCTTGCTCACTATTTCATATATGGGTGTAATTGTCTGTCAAATATATTAAGTACTTGAAGGCAAGGAGAGTGACTTCTGGTCTATTTTCATTGTATCTCTGTCCTCCTCACCCACAAAGTTTGGCACATACTGGTCACATAGGAATGAACTATTTTATGATGCATTGATTAGAAAGTGTTTTTTTTTAATATATATACATAAATGTGAACAGCCAGCCATGAATTTGTTATGACTCAGTGGAAAGAGTTCACTGTATCAGGAGGCAAGAACCTTAGTTCAAATTACAGCTCTGCTACTTATTTTGTGTATGACCCTGTGTATGACTCAAATAATTTTCTCCTGAGCCACAAAGTCCCAGAATTCCAGATTTGAAGGAAAACAGTGACTACTTAATTTAAAACTGAAAAAGAATTATTTCTACAATATATTTTTATTTTATTTTTAATTTATGAATAAATTCATTTCCATGACATAGCATATTTTAAAAAAGATGATTGCACATGAAACTGCAAAACTAATATGTAAAAATTGCTATTCTTGTTTTCTGTGATTTTTTAAAATTTTGTTTTTAATTTAAAATAAGTATTTCCATAACACAATACAATAAAAAGATATATTATACCTGAAACTGCAAATCTATTATGCAGAACTTGCTATTCTTTTTTAAAAAAAATTGATATATTTTTAGTTTTCAACATTCACTTCCACAAGATTTTGAGTTCCAAATTTTCTCCCTATCCCTCCCCTCCACCACCCCATGATTATCCCTTTCCCCAATCTGTGCTTTCTTTGATCATTACCCCACTTCTCTTTTCCCCTTCCCCTTCTATTTTCCCGTAGGGCATTGCCTGTGTATCTTATTTCCCAGTTGCATATAAAAACAATTTTAACATTCATTTTTAAAATTTTGAGTTACAAATCTCTCCCTCCTGCCTCCCCAATCATCTTCACTGAGAAGGCAAAGAATTTGATACAGGTTATACATTTATAGTCAAGCAAAATACTTCCGCAATAATCATGCTGTGAAAGACTAACTGTATTTACCTCCATCCTGACCCCCCATTTATTCTATTCTCTTCTTTGTCCTTGTCCCTCTTCAAAAGTGTTTGCTTCTGATTACCCCCTTCTCCCCTACTTTCCTTTAGGGTAAGATAGATTTCCATACCCAATTGTGTATATGTTATTTCCTCCTTAAGCCAAATCTGATGAGAATAAAGTTCACTCATTCCCTCTTACCTCCCCCCTCTTCCCCTCCACTGTAAAAGCTTTTTCTTGCCTCTTTTATGTGAAATACTTTGCCCCATTCTACCTCTCCCTTTCTTCTTCTCCAAGTACATTCCTCTCTCACCTCTTAATTTTATTTTTTAGATATCATCTCTTCATATTCAGCTCACCCTGTGCTCACTCACTCTCTCTCTCTCTTTCTCTCTCTCTCTCTCTCTCTCTCTCTCTCTCTCTCTCTCTATATATATATATATATATATATTTC
>NW_020947186.1:2052925-2061659 GCF_900497805.2 Vombatus ursinus
ATATATATATATATATATATATTTCACAGCTCACAGGCACTAGGATAGTTCCTGTGAGCTGTGAAATATCATATGCCAAGTCCTCTGATCCCTTAATGTAAAAGCTGCTAAATATTGTGTTATCCTGATTGTATTTTTATAATACTTGAATTGTTTCTTTCTGGCTGAGTGCAATATGTTGTCCTTGACCTGGGAACTCTGAAATTTGACTATAATATTCCTGGAAGTTGTCCTTTTGGGATCTCTTTCAAGAGGTGATTTGGTGGGTTCTTTCAATTTCCATTTTATCCTCTGATTCTAGAATATCAGGGCAGTTTCCTTGATAATTTCTTGAAAGATGATGTCTAGGCTTTTTTTTTGTATCATGGCTTTCAGGTACTCTAAATATTTTTAAATTATTTCTCCTGGATCTATTTTCCACGTTACTTTTTTTCCAATGGGATATTTCACATTGTCTTCTATTTTTTTATTCTTTTATTTTTTATATAATTTCTTGATTTCTCATACAATCATTAGCTTCTATTTACTCCATTCTAATTTTTAAGGCATTATTTTACTCAGTGAGCTTTTGGACCTCCTATCCCATTTGGCCAATTCTGCTTTTTATGGTATTCTTCTCCTCACTGGTTTTTTTGGACTTATTTTGCCATTTGGGTTAGTCTATTTCTTAAAGTGTTATTTTCTTCAGTAGTTTTGGAAGTCTCCCTTAGCAAGCTGTTGAGTTGTTTTTCATGATTTTGTTGTATCACTTTAATTTCTCTTCCCAATTTTTCCTCTACTTCTCTTACTTGGTTTTCAAAATCCTTTTTAAGGTCTTCCATGGCCTGAGACCAATTCATATTTTTCTTGGAGGCTGTGGATATAGGAACTTTGACTTTGTCGTCTTGTTCTGATTGTATATTTTGATCTTCTTTGCCATCAAAATAAGACTCTATAGTCGGAGTTTTTTTTCCCACTGTTTGCTCATCTTCCCAGCCAATTACTTGACTTTATTAAGGTAGGATCTGCTTCCAGTGTGAAAGATATATTGTCCCAAGCTTCAGGGGTTTTGTACAGCTGTTTTCAGAGATACTTCTAGGGATCTGTAAGTTTTTAGTTCTTCCAAGGTGATATGATTTAAGGACAATTGTTTACTCCTCTCCTGGTGCATGCTCTGCTCTGTGAGTGACCACAAGCACTATTGTCTTCCCTGGAACTGTGAGGAGGGTTCCTTCTCCACTGTTGCCACAAGCTTGTGCAAGTGCTCCTCCTTATCTTAGGACTTCCACCCAGGACTGCTACCCAGATCCCAGTATGAGCAAAGCAGCAGAATCCTACCTCATTACTAGCAAAGAGATCCCTATAATCTTCTTCTGATCAATTGTTCAATCTCCTTACCATCTGGGGGCTGAGAGATCTGGAAGCAACCCCTGCTGATGCTGCTGCAGCCACCGTCTCGGGCTGCACTGTACTCTTCTTTCACCCAGGTCCAACAGATTTTTTCCACTGACCTTCTAAGTAGTCTTTGGCATTTGTGGTTTAAGAAGTCTGGAAACTGTCATAACTGCCTATGGTTCAGTCTCTTGAGGCCTGCTCTGGGTTTGCTAGGGTTTTGGCTTGGCAGGCATGGCCCATACTGACCTTTGCTCCTCTCTCAACCTGGAGCAATAGACCTTTCTTATTGACAATCCAGGTTGTCTTTTGCTGGAAATATGTTTCACTCTGTCTTTTTGTGAGTCTGTTGTTCTAGAATTTGTTTAGAGTCATTGTTTACAGATATTTGGAGAGGATTAGGTGAGAGCTCAAGTAGGTCCCCACTTTTCCTTTACCATCTTGGCTCTGCCAACTTGCTATTCTTTTTAAATATACAACAGTTTTCATGTAAATTTTTTTTCTCTCCCCTCTCTTTCCTCGTATGTCCTTTATACTTAACTTTGATATTTATAATAGTCAAAATAAATTATTCATTCAAAGTCATTCTTAAAACAATGTTGCTGTGACTCTATGCAATGTTCTCTTGTGTCTGCTCATTTCCCTCTTCATTATTTAATGCAAGTCTTTCCATGATTTTCTCAGATCATTGAGCTAATAATCATTTCTTATAGCATAGTAGTATTCCATCACAATCACAGACCACAAGTTGTTCTGCCATTCTCCAAATGATGGGCATACCTTCAATCTCCAGTTCTTTGAATATAACTTTAGTTTACTAACTCACAAAATGTGAAGTTTGCAGCAGTTTATCCAACATCCAAATTTGAATTCCAGAGAACATGCCCCAAAGAACCTAAGACACACAACTCTGAGCTGCCTGATGTGATGTTCTTCACCTTGACCATTTTCCACTCCGCTGCTTGCACAGTCCTCCCTCCCATCTAGTTATAATCAAATCAATACTACCATTGCCTCTGAAAAGTGCACAGCAGTTATCTACCTTATCAAGAAGCTAGATGGCACAGTGGATAGAATACAGAGCCTAGAGTCAGGGAGATCTGAGTTCAAATCCTGCCTCAAACACAAGCCAACTGACCTTGGGAAAGTCACTTAATTTCTATCTGCTACAGTTTTCTCAGCTGCAAAATTGGGCTTAGTAAAAAGCTTAACACAATTCCTGGCACTTAGGTGCTTAAAAATGATTATTTCTTTCCTTCCATAGCTATTGTTAAGACTTTCTAGACCAAAAGTCAGACCACCATTCCTCTAAAAGTATGATGTCTATCTGTTAGAATGTAGACTATTTGAGAGCAAGGTATATATCAATCTATCTATATCTAGATAGATAGATGATAGATGATAGATAGATAGATATAGATACAGATATAGATATAGATATAGATATTACCTAAAGTGACTTTCAATTCTACTACAATGTGCACTCAGTAGAAAAAGGCATATTTTCATATGTTCAAAGAACTAAACCAGGTGTAAGCTCTTATCAAGATCAGTAGTCTTCAAGTAGGAACATAATTAGAAACAACAGAAATCTCTTACTTTCTTGCCCTTGTTTTATTCCCCTTCTCTCAGAGGGAGAGAATCAGTTTTATTTTGATATTAACATGGGTTGATTTATCAGTTTATCAGCTAAGCAAGCCTCATCTGTTCTTTAACCATGAGACAGAAAACAAATCATCTTCTTAAATGAGTAGGCATAGAAACACATAAAACTCCTGGACAGTATATATTACTATCAATGGCAGCACATTTCACTCCTCTATTGATTAGGAATTCAACAAGACTATTTGGGCTTAGCTGAGGGTGGAGGTACTTGTCATTCCAAGAGTACAGTTCCTTCATTAATATGTAATTCTTTCCAAATTTGGTATTGAAAAGCCCCAGATGCTTGAGTCTATCAGAGGGTAGGTTTTTCATTGCAAGATGCTTGTTATTAAACTATAATCAGTGGCCCACTCAGGGTTGAATTTTTTGTCACCACATTATTAAGAAGTGCAGCTGAAAAGCAAGTAAATCAAATGTAAGGGTAGTTAGTAGATGTTAGAGTGAGAATAGCTTTGCATTTCTATACTGAACTATAAGAGTGAATGTTCATCTTCACTATGTGTTTACTTTGTTGATACTTCCTCAAGAATTTCATTTTAAGTTGTATATTCTCTTAGAGATTCTAGTACCACTTTATGTAATATACACCTATAAACAAATGGAGTTAAATTTATTTGTTGCTCAGAAAAGAAAAAAAATGAAACAAATATTGTAAGATAAGTCCAGGGTCCAGGGTCAGCAATATGCAAGTTTGAAGTTGGAAAAGTGTGACTATACTTACTACATCTATTTCCTCACCATTTATTTATGCTTCAAGTTCTTGCAAGCTAGTTTCTGTCCTCAAGCTATATTTGAAATAGTTTTCTCCAGGGTCATTAACAATCATGTCATTGTCAAGTTGAATGTTAATGTACTTGTCCTCCTGAATCTCTCCACAGCATTCACTATGTTGATCCTCTTCAACATTTATGTTAAATGATCTGGATTGATCTGGAATGATTTGATTCTTCTTCCTTCTAAATATCTGTTATTGCCTTATCTTCTATTTCATTACAATCTTTTGATATTTCTATTATTTCACACTCTTGTCCTTTTCTGCCTTCTTTACTGGCTCTTCACCTCCTACTGACTTCTTCATCATGGATGGTCCCTAAATGTTGGGGTTTTTTTTTTAATTTCTCCCATCCCTTCCCTCTTTTTCCCTTTTCTTCTCTTTCCTTCCCTTCTCTTCTTGGACTCTATCTCTGGATTCTGATTCTAATTGTATCTTTCTCTCTGGTTGTCTTTGTCTGTTTCTCTGTCTCTGTTCACAAGGACATCAAAGTCAAATGAAGGAGAGAGTAAACAATTAAATGTACACCATCAAGATAAGAACAGAATAAATTGGATATATAGTCAGAGGGAAGGGACAAAGATTAAAGAGAACTGGGAAATGTTTCTTGAAAAAGGTAGGACTTTAGCAGTGTCTTGAAGGTTGCTAGGAGGCAGAGATAAAGGTTAAAATATATCTAGGCATGGATGACATCCAGTGAAAATGCTAGATTCAGGAGATGGAGTGCTGTGCGTGGCATAGTAAGGAAGCCAACATCACTGGATCATAGAATATGTTAAGAAGAGTAAAGAATGAGAAATCTGGAAAGGTAGAAAGGGGTCTAATTATTAAGGGTTTTAAAAGCCAAACAAAATATATTATATTCAAACCTGAGGGCATTGGGGAATCTCTGGAGTTTATTGAATATGAGAGTGACAGGATGAGACATGCTTTAGGAAGATGGCTGACAGCTAACTGGAGGAATTGATATAGGAAGAGATTTGAGATAGGGAGATCAACCAGCATGCTATTACAATAATCCAGGAATGACATGATGAGGACCTGTACCATGGTAGTGGAAGTGTTAGAGGATGAATAGGGCATATACAAGAAATCTTATAAAAATAGAAAGTATAGGCATGATCACAAATTGGATATGAGGGAAAGGTGAGAGAAAGTGAGGAGTTAAAGATGACACTCAGGTTACAAGTTTGGGTGACTGGGAGGATGGTGGTGCTTTCAAAGAACTAAGGAAGCTAGAAAGAAGGGAGGGTTTAAGATGAAAGATAATCAGTTCAACTTTGAACACTTTGAATTTAAGATCATTGTGGAACATATATTTTAAGATTTCTATTGGCATTTGGAGATATGAGACTAATGGGTAGGAAGAGGTTATTGATCTGAAGGTCAGCTGCATAGAAATGATTATTGAAACCATTAATGCTGATGGTATTACCAAGTAAAATAGTGAGAGAGAACAGGGTTATTGTTCTGGCTTTTACTTTATTTCTTCTTTGATTATCAATTCAACTTCTTCATATTATATTGATAATTTGGTTTTCTGATTATTTTTAAAGCCATGTTAGCTAAGAAATTGTTTATTATATTTTTATCCCCCTCCATTTTTCCATTAATCATTTACCTGTTTTGTGTGTGTGTGTGTTTGATTGTGTTATTGTCACCTCTTATCATCTTCTATTAGTCAGGATTTTTTTTATTTTTTTGGTGTTTGATTGAGGGTTTTGAATGTGGTAGTTTCTAGTTTGTTTGTTTTATTTAATTTTATTTGTGTACCTATATTTTTGAGCTTCTCTATAGCTGTTTTATTGATGAAAAATATTTGGTTTACACTTTCCCCGAAATAATATTTAGTGGCATACCAAAAAACCATCAGTATGTTGCCTCATTGTTGACATTAGTTATACCATTAATGAAATTATTGAAAATTATATATTTTTATTTCTATTTTATCCAAACTTTCTTTAAGGTTGTTATTTAGTTTCCAATAATTTTAATGTTTAATTTAAAAGACATTTTATTGAATAGAATTTTAATTGCATTATGACCATAACAGATATGTTAAATATTTCTGCTTTCTATATTTTTCAGTGAAGTCCTTTTTTTCTTTCCCACTTTGCTACATAGTCAATTTTTTTGAAATATCATTCAAAGATGAGATGGAGTTATTCACCATCCTATTTCCATTTATTATTCTCCATAGTTCTATATCTAACATTTTAAAATTCTATTCAGCTTCATCCTTTCTTTTTTTGTTAACTTTTTGTTAGATTTGCTTAGATCTGCTTGGGATAAATTGAAGTTTCTCTCTATTAATGTTTTACTCTCTATTTATCCCAATAACTTAAAAGTTTAGATGTTATGCCGTTTGTTGTGTGTGTGTGTATATGTGTGTGTGTGTGAGTATGCATGTATATATGTATTATGTATGTAAATATGTATTATATATATTATTGATGATGTTTTTTACTATTGACATTAATGGAACATGATACTGTTTTGAAAAAAAAATAAGTTGTTTCCCTGTTTATCTCTTCTAATTGGGTCTATTTTGGATGGTACTTTATGCAATATCATGATTGCTTTTGTTGTCATTTATCTATTTATTTCAGTTGTGTCTGATTCTTCATGATCCCATTTAGTGTTTTCTCGGCAAAGTTATCATAGAGATTTGCCATTTTCTTCTGCAACTCATTTTATACATTATAAAACAGCAGGAGCCAAGATAGCGGAGTAAAAAGGTAGTTGCTCTCATCCTCCCCTATCAGCCTCTGAAAACCCAGAAAATATCACCCCAGAAAAAACCGTGGAACAGATGAACCAGAAGAAAGATGGGGTGCAGCAGTGCAGTAGCCCAGGTAGCTAGAGGGATTAATGGGAAAGGCCCCTCTTGCCTTGGGGGAAGGGGAGCAGTATGAAATAGGAGTTGCCCAGGCAGCTAGTGGAAAGACCCACTTTAGCACACCAGGAGGAGATTCTGGTGCCTCGGCATTCTACAGCAAATGGGTCTCCCAGTGCCTCAGCAAAAATAAGGGAAGCAGCACTACAAAGGGCCCCAGGCAGATAAGCACCCTGCAGCATTCATCTGAAAGGAGCTGAAGAAAGCAACCTAGAGGTGCCAAAAAGTTCCAGCCTTGTTGATTCCAGCCCAACACCAGGTAAGCTGTCAGAACCCTACAGCCTCCAACTACCAACCAGGAGGAGATCCCAAAGCCCAGGTGTTCCAGCAAGCAAACACCAACAGCTGAACCTCCGAGTGCCTCAATGAGGGCAGGGGAACCAGTGGAAACCAGCTCAGAAAACCACCAGGTGCCTAGGCATTCTACAGCAAAGGAATTCCCCAGTGCCTCCACAGAACTAAGGGAGGCAGCACTGCAAGGGGCCCCAGGCAGATGAACACCTGGCAGCACCCATCTAAAAGAAACTGAACAAAGCTAAAGGAAAGGAAAAGCAGGCAACCTAGATTTGCCTGAAAGTGACAACCTTGCTGATTCCAGGCCAACACCAGGTAAGCTGTCAGAACCCTGCAGCCTCCAATTGCCAACATAAGAGGCCCCAGCACACAAAGCCAGTGACCAAGACCTAGGCTCCCAACACAAGAAGCTTGGGTCAGTACCCTCTGCTCCCCAGCAGGAGAGCTTAATCTCTTTAAAGGCCAGGGAATAAAGGAACACCATGAGTAAAACGAAACATAGGATAGATTCTTATTATGAGAAGAGTGAAGATCAAGACAGAAATTCTGAAGAAGACAACATTGTCATCAAACCCACATCTGCAACATCAAAAGGGAATATGAACTGGTCTGAAGCCCAAAAAGTCTTCTTAGAAGAGCTCAAGGAGGATTTTAAAAGTCAAATGAGAGAGGTAGAGGAGTCCTTAAAAAATACAATTGGCCAAGTGGAAAAAAAGTACACTGAAGAAAACAAATCCCTTGAAAATACAATTGACAAATTGGAGAGGAAAGTACAAAATCTAACAGAAGAAAGCAATATGTTAAAAATTAGAATTGAACAATGGAAACTAATGACTCTGTGAGAGAGCAAGAATCAGTCAAATAGAAACCAAAAAATGAAAAATTAGATTAAAATGTAAAATACCTCATGGGTAAAACAACTGACCTGGAAAATTGATCCAGGAGAGACAATTTAAAATTATTGGCCTACCTGGCCTAGACAATATCCTTCAGGAAATCATAAAGGAAAACTGCCCTGAAGTCCTAGAACCAGAAGGCAAAATAGCTATAGAAAGAATCCATTGCTTTCTGCCTGAAAGAGATTCCAAATTGGAAATTCCAAGGAATATAATAGCTAAATTCCAAAATTACCAGATTAAAGAGAAAATACTGCAAGCAGCCAAAAAGAAACAATTTAAATATCATGGAACCACAATCAGGATTATACAGGACCTTGTAGCCTTTACATTAAAAGACCTTAGGGTGCGGAATATGATATTCCAGAAGGCAAAGGAGCTTGGAATACAGCCAAGGATAAACTACCCAGCAAAAATGAGCGTGATTTTTCAGAGAAGGAGATGGATGTTCAACAAAATAGGGGACTTCCAAACATTCCTGTTAAAAAGACCAGAGCTCAACAAAAAATTTGATTTTCAAGTACAAGATTCAAGAGAGACGTTAAAAGGTAAATGGGATAGAAAGATACAATATGTTGTTAATAAGGACAAAATGTTTGCATCCCTACAAGGGAAGATGACACTTGCAACTCTTGAGAACTGTATTGTTATTATACCATGTTAAAGGAGTATACATAAAGGGGTGGATGTAAGTTGACTTTGATGTAATGATAAAAAAAAAATCTAATCAAGTGGGTTAAATGGATCCAAGTAAGTGGATTAGTCTGAGCTAAGAAAATGTACTGAGAAAGGAGGAGGCAGACAAGGGTAAATTACATTACAGGAAAAGACACAAAAACC
>NW_020947186.1:2062059-2121791 GCF_900497805.2 Vombatus ursinus
GGAGGCAGACAAGGGTAAATTACATTACAGGAAAAGACACAAAAACCAATTAGAGCAGAGGTAAAGAAGGGAGGGAGATGAACATTGTTTGAACCTTACTCTCATCAGATTTGGCTCAAGAAAGGAATAACATAATTAGGTATAGAAATCTAACTTGCACTATGGGCAGTAGGAGGGAAAAGGGGAAAGAAAAGGGAGGGGTGATAGAAAGGAGGGAAGAATTAGTAAGGATAAAGAGGAAGAAAAGGAAAAAGGATAATAGAAGGGAAGTGGGACTGAAGGAGGCGCTGGTCAAAAGCAAAACACTAGTGAGTGGGGGAAGGAGAAAGGAGAAAGAAAAGCATAAACATGGGGGAAAAGAATGGAGAAAAAGACACAGATAGTAATCATAACTGTGAATGTGAATGGGATGGATTCTCCCGTAAAACAGAAGCATATAGCAGAATGGATTAAAAACCATAATCCTAAAATATGTTGTTTACAGGAAACACATTTGAAAAAGAGTGACACAAACAGGGTAAAGGTAAAAGGCTGGAGCAAAATATATTATGTTTCAGCTGAAGAAAAAAAGGGGTAGCAATCCTGATCTCAGATAAAGCAAAAGCAAAAATAGATCTCATCAAAAGAGATGAGGAAGGAAACTACATCCTGCTAAAAGGCACCATAGACAATGAAGTAATATCATTACTAAACATATATGCACCAAATGGTATAGCATCTGAATTCTTAGAGGAGAAGTCCAGGGAGTTACAGGAAGAAACAGCAAAACTACACTACTGGGGGACCTCAACCTCCCCCTCTCTGAACTAGATAAATCTAACCACAAAATAAACAAGAAAGAAGTTAAGGAGGTGAATAGAACATTAGAAAAGTTAGGTATGATAGACCTCTGGAGAAAACTGAATGGGGATAGAAAGGAATATACTTTTTGCTCAGCAGTACATGGCACATGCACAAAAATTGACCATGTGCTAGGGCATAAAAACCTCACAATCTGATGCAGAAAGGCAGAAATATTAAATGCATCCTTTTCACATCATGATGCAATAAAAATTATATCTAATAAAGGGCCATGGAAAGATAGACTAAAACATAATTGGAATCTAAATAATCTAATCCTAAAAAATGATCAAACAACAAATTATAGAAACAATCAATAATTTCATTCAAGAGAATGACAATAATGAGACAACATACCAAAACTTATGGGATGCAGCAAAAGCAGTTTTTAGGGGAAGCTTTATATCTCTAAATGGTTGCATAAATAAAATAGAAAAAGAGGAGATCAATGAATTGGGTATACAACTAAAAAAAACTAGAAAAAGAACAAATTGAAAATCCTCAATTAAACATCAAATTAGAAATATTGAAAACCAAAGGAAAAATTAATTAAGAAATTAAGAAAACTATTGAACTAATAAATAAAACTAAGAGCTGGTTTTATGAAAAAACCAATAAAATAGATAAACCTTTGGCTAATCTAATTAAAAAAAAAGAAAGAAGAAAACCAAATTACTAGTATCAAGAATGAAAAGATTGAAGCTATGAGCAAGGATGAGGGAATCAAAAGAACAATTAGGAATTATTTTGCCCAACTATATGCCAACAAATTTGACAATCTTAGTGAAATGAATACATATTTACAAAAATATAAATTGCCCAGATTAACAGAAGAAGAAGTAAAACACTTAAATAACCACATATCAGAAAAAGAAATTGAATGAGCCATTGATGAACTCCCTAGGAAAAAATCTCCAGGGACATATGAATTTGCATGCAAATTCTATCAAGCATTGAAAGAACAATTAATTCCAATACTATATAGACTATTTGGTAAATAGGTGAAGAAAGAGTCTTACTAAATTATTTTTATGATACAAATATGGTGCTGATACCTAAACCAGGAATAGTCAAAACAGAGAAAGAAAACTATAGACCAATTTTGCTAATGAATATAGATGCAAAAATTTTAAACAAAATATTAGCAAATAGATTACAGCAAGTTATCACAAGAATAATACACTATAACCAGGTAGGATTTATACCAGGAATGCAGAACTGGTTCAATATAAGGAAAACTATCAACATAATTCATCATATCAACAACAAAACTGACAGAAACCACATGATCATCTTAATAGATATAGAAAAAGCTTTTGACAAAATACAACAGTCATTCCTATTAAAAACACTAAAGAGCATAGGTATAAATGGGGTTTTCCTTAAAATAATAAATAGCATCTATTTAAACCCTTCAGCAAGCATACTATGTAATGGCGACAAGCTAGTAGCATTTCCAATAAGATTGAGGGTGAAACAAGGATGTCCATTATCACCACTGTTATTCAACATCGTACTGGAAACGTTAGCTTTAGCAATAAGGGAAGAAAAAGACATGTAAGGCATTAGAATAGGCAAAGAAGAAACAAAGCTATCACTTTTTGCAGATGACATGATGTTATACTTAGAGAATCCCAGAGAATCAAGTGAAAAAACTACTTGAAATAATAAACAACTTTAGCAAAGTTGCAGGCTATAAAATAAACCCACATAAATCATTGGCATTTCTATATATTACCAACAAAGCCCAACAGCAAGAGATAGAAAGAGAAATTCAATTTAAACTTACTGTAGACATTATAAGATAGCTAGGAGTCTACCACCTGAAACAAACCCAGGAACTCTATGAAAATGATTACAAAACACTTTTCACGAAAATAAAGTCAGATCTAAATAACTGGAAAAACGTGAGTTGTTCATGAGTAGGCCAAACTAATATAACAAAAATGACAATTCTACCTAAGCTAATTTACTTATTCAGTGCCATACCAATCAAACTACCAAAAATCATTTTATAGAGTTAGAAAAAATAGTAACAAGATTCATTTGGAAGAACAAAAGGTCCAGAATATCAAGAGAACTAATGAAAAGAAATGCAGGGGAAGGTGGCCTAGCCAATCCAGATCTTAAACTGTATTATAAAGCAGCAATCATCAAAACTGATTGGCACTGGCTAAAAAATAGAGTGGTGGATTGTTGGAATAGATTAAATATGCAAGACACAGTAGTCAATGACTATAGTAATCTATTATTTGATAAACCCAAAGACTGCAGCTTCTGAGATAAGAACCCACTCTTTGAAAAAAAACTGTTGGGAAAACTGGAAAAGAGTATGCCAGAAACTAGGTATAGACCAAAATCTCACACCATATACCAAAATAAAGTCAAAATGGATTCATGATTTAGATATAAAGGCTGATACTATAAGCCAACTGGGAGAGCAAGGAATAGTTTACCTGTCAGATCTATGGAGAACAGAAGAATTCATGACCAAACAGGAGATAGAGAACATTATGAAATGTAAAATGGATAATTTTGAATACATTAAATCAAAATTTTTCGCACAAAGTCAATGCAACTAAGATTAGAAGGAAGGTAGAAAATTGGGAAAGAATTTTTATAACCAGTCTCTCTGATAAGGGCCTCATTTCTAAAATATATAGAGAATTAAGTCAAATTTATAAGAATGCAAGCCATTCCCCAATTGATAAATGGTCAAATGATATGAACAGGCAGTTCTCAGATGAAGAAATTAAAGCCATCTATAATCATATAAAAAATGCTCTAAGTCACTATTGATTAGAGAAATGCAAATCAAAACAACTCTGGGGTACCACATCACCCCTATCAGAATGGCCAATGTGACAAAACAGGAAAATGATAAATGTTGGAGTAGATGTGGGAAAATTGGAACACTAATGCATTGTTGGTGGGGTTGTGAAATGATCCAACCATTTTGGAGAGCAATTTGGAACTATGCCCAAAGGGTTATAAAAATGTGCACACCCTTTGACCCAGCAATAGCACTTCTAGGGCTATATCCCAAAGAGATCACACAAATGGGAAAAGGACCTACATGTACAAAAATATTCATAGCAGTTCTTTATGTGGTGGCAAAGAATTGGAAATTGAGAGGATGCCCATCACTTGGGGAATGGCTGAGCAAGTAGTGGTATATGAATGTGATGGAATACTATTGTGCTATAAGAAATGATGAACAGGGTGACTTCAGAAAAACCTGGAAAGACTTATATGGTCTGATGCTGAGTGAAGTGAGCAGAACCAAGAGAATATTGTACACAATAACAGCCACGTTATATGATGACTAATATTGATAAACTTAACCCTTCCCAGCAATACAAGGGTCTAAGACATCTCCAGAGGCCTTGTGATGGAAAATGCTATCCACAAAGAAGAAAGATCTATAGAGTTTGAATGCAGATTGAAGCATACTATTTGCTATTTTTTCTCTTCTGTTGTGTTTTGTTTCCTCTTTCTGGTGGTTCCTCCTGTTGGTTCTAATTCTTACTTACAACATCACTAATGTGAAAATATGTTTAATAGGAATGTATATGTATAGCCTATATCAGATTGCAAGCCATCTAGGGGAGGGAGGTGAGGAGGGAAGGGGAGAAAAATTTAAAACTCAAAAGCTTAAAGAAGTGATTGATGATAATTCAAAATAAATTAATAAAAAAGGAAAAATAAATAAAATAAAATACTATGATGTTCTGATTAACCATTGGCCTAGAAACAGAATTCCTTATTTATCAATTCTCAGTGAACTAATCTCTTGCTTTTCATTCTTCTCAGCTAGACTTAGGGAAATTTTAGCAGGTAAATGGTTGGGAGGTGGAGGGGGAAGTAAGCAAAACAACCCAAAATGCAACCTCTCAGAAAATGTCCATAATTTTACTGATCAGACCTTGAGATGATATGCACATTAAGTATTTTAAAAAAGAAATGGTAGGGGGCAGAACCAAGATGGCTGAGTGAAAGCAGTGACTTGCTTGAGCTCTCCCCCAAACCCCTCCAAATACTTATAAAAAATGGCTCTAAACAAATTCTAAAGCAGCAGAACCCACAAAAAGACAGAGTGAAACAAATTTCCAGTCAAAGACAGCCCAGATGGTATGTTGTGCAGGGTGGGGAGAGGAGCACAGTTCAGCTTGGGTGTGCAGGCTGTAGAAAACCTGGAGCAGACCTCAGGGGGCTGAATTGCCAGCAGCTGTGGCAGTTTCCAGACTTCTCAACCTATGAATGCCAAAGACAACTTAGAAGGTCAGTGGCAAAATCTGTTTCTGTGGTACTGAAAGAGAAGGGTGGGGTCCCAGCCTCATTCCCCAAGGGTGGCTGCTGCTTCCTGAGCTTCCAGCCCACAGACTAAGGGGGAATGGAGTGACTTATCAGAGGGTCATTGCAGGGATCTCTCTGCTGGTGCAGGATTCTCTTGCTTTGCCCATGCTTGGATCTGGATCACAGTTCTGGGTGCTGGTCCTGGGAGGAGGAGGAGTGCTGGCTCTTGTAGTGGCTGTGGAGAGGAAACCCTCCTCACAGTTCCAAGACAGAAAAGAGTGTTCATAAACCAGAGCACAGGCCAGGAAAGGAGTAAACACCCCACCCTTGAACATAGCACCTTAGAAGAACTGAAAATTTACAGGTCCCTGGAAGTATCTCTGAACACAGATGCACAAAACCCCTGGAGCTTGGGACAGTACATTCTCCACATTGGAAACAGACTCCTACCTTAACAAAGAGTTTATAACTCAAGTAATTGGCCAAGATCATGAGCAAGCAGAGCAAAAATAGTCAGACTATATTATCTTACTTTGGTGACAAAGAAGATCAAAACATACAACCAGAAGAAGACAATGAAGCCAAAGCTCCTACATCCAAAGCCTCCAAGAAAAATATGAATTGGTTCCAGGCCATGGAAGAGCTCAAAAAGGATTTTGAGAAGCAAGTAAGAGAAGTAGAGGAAAAGCTGAGAGTGATGCTAAAGAAGACCCAAAAAAATACTGAAGAAAATATCACCTTAAAAAATAGCCTAACCCAAATGGCAAAAGAAATTCAAAAAGCCAATGTGGAGAAGAATGTCCTAAAAAGCAAAATTGGCCAAATGGAAAAGGGAGTCCAAAAGCTTACTGAAAAAAATACTTCCTTAAAAATTTGGAGCAATTGGAAGCTATTGACAATTTGAGAAATCTCGGCACTGTAACACTAATCCAAAGCAATAAAAACATAGAAGACAATGTGAAATACCTCATTGGAAAAACAACTGACCTGGAAAATAGATACAGGAGAGAGAACTTAAAAATTATTGGACTATCTGAAAGCCATGATCAAAAAAAGAGCCTAGATATCATCTTTCAAGAAATTATCAAGGAAACCTGCCCTGATATTTTAGAACCAGAGGGCAAAATAGAAAACTAAAGAATCCACCAATCACCTCCTAAAATAGATCCCCAAAGGAAAACTCCTAGAAATGTTGTAGCCAAATTCCAGAATTCCCAGGTCAAGGAGATGATATGCAAGCAGCCAAAAGGAAACAAGTCAAGTATTGTGGAAACACAATCAGGATAACACAAGATTTAGCAGCTTCTACATATAGGGTCCAGAGGGCATGGAGTATGATTTTCCTGAGGGCAATGAGATAGGACTACAACCTAGAATCACCTACCCAGCAAAACTGAGTATAATCCTTCAAGGTAAAAAATGAAATTCAATGAAATAGGGGACTTTCAAGCATTCCTGTGGAAAAGACCAGAGCTGAATAGAAAATTTGACCTTCAAATACAATACTCAAGTGAAACATGGAAGAGGTTTGTGGTCTAAATAAAGAATTGATTATCACTAAGGCACTGCCGGTGGAGTTGTGAACTGATCTAACCCTTCTGGAGAACAATTTGGAACTATGTTGCACCCAAAAGGCTATAAAACTGTGCCTACACTTTGACTCAGCAATACCAACACTAGGTCTATACCCAAAGAGATCAAAGAAAAAGGAAAAGCATCCATATGCACAAAAATATTTATAGCAGCTCTTTTGTGACTGCAAAGAATTGGAAACTGAGGAGAGGCCACACTGGGGAATGACTGAACAAGTTGTGGTATGTGATTTTTGATGGAATACTATTGTGCAATAAATGACAAAGAGGATGGTTTCAGAAAAACCTGGAAAGACTTTGATGAACTAATGCAAAGTGAAGTGAGCAGAACCGGAACATTGTACACAGGACACTGCTGTAATATTGCAATAACAATCAATATTGTAATAATAATCAACTGTGAAAGGCTTAGCTACTCTGATCAATGCAATGATTCAAGACAATTCTATAATACTACTGAAAAATGCCATCCACCTCCAGAGAGAGAACTGATAAACTCTGAGGAGAGAAGCACATCATATTTTTTTTCCTCTTTATTTTTCTTGCTTTTTTTTTTCAACATAGCTAATGCAGGTTGACTTCATATGTATAATGGGTGGATGTATATTGTATTTAATATATATTGCTTGCCTTCTCAATAGGTGGGGGAGGGGTAGAAGAAGGGAGAGAATTTGGAACTGAAAATAAAAAAATTAAAATCATTTAAAAAAAGAGAATAAAAAAATAAAAAAGAAATGGTACTTCAACTTTTACTTGGAACATTTGCTTCATTATTACTAGTGTAGTACAGTGGAAAGAATGCTGATCTTGAAGTTATAGGATCTGAATATGAATTCCATCTCTGCTCACCTCTACCTGTGTAAACTTAGACAAGTCAGTTAACTGACTTACTAACCCAATGTCTGGACTTCAACTTTATCATATGTAAAATCAGAGAATTGAAACAGATGACCTCTAAAATGATTATTTTCATTTACTCAAAGTAAAATATTTTGCCCTGAGAGCATTGCTTATTACAACACAATGGGCTCTTGATATCATTTATAAAATAGATATGAAATACTTCCATCAGGCTGAGAAATAATTCCAGAGGTAACCTGTTTGAGTATTCCTTGCTGAAGCACTCTATCTTCATTTATTTTACTATCTAAAATGAATCTCCCCTATGAACAAAGTAGTATTGTGTGGGAGGAAAAGCAATGCAATCTTCTCTTAAAGCTGAAAGGCAATTCAGTTTATTAAATTAATGAACATTAATTTCAGCATTTCCAATTAACCTTCTATATCCCCAAAGTCCCCTAGAGTTTCCAGTTGTCACTATCCATTAATCTTTCTCAGCTAGGACTTGAATCATACTTCTGGTAATGTGCCATTCTCATTGACTGTAATTAGTTGGGAAAGAGCAACACATTCAAGGGGTCGAATGCCAAGGGCCCATGGGGTGAGGTGAAATATAATATTAATCTAGCATATCTGGAAAAAAAATGTTCCCTTGCATTCACAGAAAGAGAACATGACAGTATCACTTTCGAAAAGCCGTTCAATCCTTGCCCAGTACTTTCATGATGCTACTATTGTTGAAAATATCCTTATGCTTAGGGAAGCCATTTCTTTCTAGTGCCTCAGTACATCGATCTGGAAAATTAAATAAAAGGCAGTAGTATAGCAGAAACTGAACACTGCACTGGACTTGAGAGTCCCTTCAGAAATAAATTGTAAAATGAGATCAGCCAGGTCATAGACAGCAAATATGAACTGAACTAAATTTGTCTAACCCTTAATTTGAAATTTGATTACCAAGACAGCCAAAGAAGATCAAAATGCTTTTTTATATTATCATCAACCTCTCTTTTTTCAGTTGTTCTTTTCCTAAATATTTGAGCTCAGGGCCGTTTTTCTCCCAGTCACATCTCATTGATTTCTTTACATGTTAGAACCCAATACTAATAGTGGAACTTAAAGTGTTATGTTAGTTCAAAAGCATGATGCATCAGTGTGAAAAATAAAATGTTTTCCTGTGAAATTATGAAGTAAGGAAGTCATTGAATATTCTTCAAAATTTAAATGCATTTTTAACAATTCTAAAAAAAATTGACTTTAAAACTGCTCATGACTTCCATTTCACTTTCTTTTTTTTTCATTTCACTTTCAAAAAGCCTCTTTTTTCATTGACATGGAAAGGCAATGTTTGCGCTGCTCTAGCACACAAGAGAAGTACCTCTACACTAGTTGACAATCCATTTTTATAGCTCTGTAATTTTCCATCAGATCTTTCCAGCTATTCAACATCTACTAAATTCATACTTCTCTTTGCAATTGAAGATATAAAAGAAGAAGCACTCCATTCTGAAATCTGGCCTCAGTTGTGTATAGTACATTCTTGGAGGGGTATAGTCTGCCAGTGAGGATTTTTATGTAGTTTTTAAAAATTGCAGTGACTGTTTACAAAGCAAAAAAAAAGTTTGATGCTGTTGAAAATAATTACTGCTGCAAGCAATATTTCTCAGTTAAAGTGAAAATCATGATGTTTGCCTTTGGGTTGTGTTTTCAAGAGGGTTGTTTTGGTCTCAGCCTTTTAATGATGAAAAATCTACAGAGGAGGTTAGGAGGGAAATTCATGAGTTCCACAACACATGAAGTATATATCCCCCAGTAAGCCCAAGATGAATAACAAAGAAAAAATAGCTAAGGACACCAAATTGGAAGGATTTTAGTATCACACCCACACCCAAATATATGTATGTATATATATATATGCATATATATATACATACATGCACACACACACATATTTTTATATATATTCTAGATTAACTTCATAATTCTAGTGAGATACTTTACTTTTATTTAGGGACCATTGTATCTAAATATGGAGTTAGGTATTCTCATTGGACTGGCCAATATCTGATGGGATCACTGGATTTGGCACTCTGTGAAACCTATGAGAAGAAAATAGAAACTTGTCCTCCATCAGAAGCCCCTTCTAATCCTGCCAGAAATCAAGGGTGGCAATGATGGAAAGATTGAGGAAATAGTATTATTATTATTATTATTTAATAATTATTTTTTACTTTAGACATAAATTTCATTGGCATATCAATACCCAATGAAGAAACTACCTCTCCTAAGTCCTATTGGTATTTTCAATGTAATTTATGATCTTAAGCAGAGGTATATAACATTTGTGTGTGTGACTCCTTTCAGTAACCATAGTCAATTTATTAGCTATTATCAACTAATAATGGTTACTTGTATTATTAATGATTAAATATTACAAGTTGCATCATTTATTAATAATGATCATTAATATAATGGGCATCTACTATGTGTCAGGTACTGGTGGCAGGCTGGGGAAGCATAAGGAGCCTTTCTCAGTATCATATTTATACATTCATAAAATACATTAATGGAATGCAAACAAAAGCAATTATAATGAAAAATGGTCATGAAAATGTGGAGTTGATAGTGACCATTATTGGGTTTGAATGGCTATTTCTCAAACGTGTTGTAGATATCATTATTTTCAGATATGAGTTGTTGTAGATGCCCCACCCAAAAAAATCACTTTAAATTCTAGAGTTCTGGGATTCTGGCATGTTGTATTTTTCCTCACTTAGCATTTACTATTCTTTGTTTACTTGTAGGTGCTGCATTTTAGGAACATTATTAACAAGTGAAAATGTTTCTAGAGGAGAGTAACCAGGAATCTTCTAATTTGATGCCTTATGAAGACTGGTTAACAGAACAAGGTGGGGATAGTTACATTGGAGGAAAAAATAATTTGGTGGCACATGATTTCTGTCACAAAGGTTTTTGAAATCTATCACATGAAGAAGAAACAATATGTTTAAATATATATGTAGATGTATGTCTATATATGTCTATACATACATACATATATGTATGTATATGTGTATTTGTTCAATACACATTTGTGTATCTGCAGTTTTCTTGGTAAACATACTGGAGTGATTTGTCATTTCCTTCTTCAGCTCATTTTCAGATGAGGAAACTGAGGCAAACAGGGTAAAGTGATTAGGGTCACACAACTTTTAAGTGTCTGTAGATAGATTTGAACTCAGGTCTTCCTAACTCCAGGCCATGCACGCCTTGCACTTTATCTACTGCACTACTCAAAAGGGGAATAGGTTGCCTCAGGAGGTCAGTTTCCTCCTCATCAGAGATTTTAAAGCAAAGGTAAGTTGAAGATGTGGGAAAAAAGTTTCTTTGGATATGAGTTGAACTGCATGGGACACTTTCCTACTTTCCTTGTAAAGACTGTGAATTTAATGAGTTTGACTACAGAATCCTCTACCTTGCTATCCTTCACCCCTTTCCAACACAGGCTATGATTAATGTTAGCAGGTCATCAATAAATCTTGGCCCAGAAAACATAAAATAAAAACACATATTCACCTGCACTTGACCACAGTTGCCATTCAGATGTTCACAGTATCCCCCTTTATAAATAATGAGTAAACTTTGGCAAGTCTAAAACAAATGAATACAAACCCACACGTGACTTAAATCACAATAGATGACAATTTTGATGGAATCATCATAACATGAAATCACACTCAGCGTGTTTTTTCATGGATTATAGCAAACTTATGAGAGGACGTGGGTAAATGTCACATAGAACGAACAGATAAAATGGTTTGCAATCTGCATAACTGGAGGGAACATCCATATTTATGGAATTACAGATCCACTTGAACATTTGAGTACACAGTTTTCATCTCAATTACTATTCACAGTATTCCTCTGAGGCAAGTGTGATATGAGTCTTTCCATTTCACATAACTGGAAACTGAGTCCCTCATAGATTAAGTAATTCCCCAAGGTTGCCAAACTAACAATTCTGTAAAATTTAGGTGTTTTTGGTGCATAGTGTGTCAAAACTAAGATTTCAAATTCATATTTATTACAAATGCACTCTACATCTGCTGTTCTGCCTGATATCAACCTCACAGAATAAGATATTCATCCCATGTAATGCTCATCATTTCTAACCTTATCATCATGCTGTCAACTCAGGTCTTGATTAAGACCACTTCCCTTAGCCTTTTCTCCCCTATGATTAGAAGGTTGGAGGATAGAGTACTAAACTCCTCCTAATGCCTTCCTTTGTATAGTACAGAAACTGTACTTTCCAATTCACTCCATTCTACATCTGCTAACATACCTGATACCTCATTTCAACTCCATGGAACAAGAAACCTCTATGGTGGGTACATCCTAACATTTCCTTGCTCTCCTGACTTCTTTTGTTGTCTCTCCCTATTAGTTTGTAAGCTTGTTGAGGGCAGGGTCTATCTTTCTTTTTATTAATTGTATCCCCAGAGTTAGTACAGTACCTGGCACACACTGGATACTTAATAAATGTTTCTTGGATTGGATTAGCTATTTCGATATCTAGATGAGTCATTTTAACTCAAAATGACATCAACTGATAGCTGGGGACAACTGTTATGAAGGACAATAATAGTGGCAAAGCTTTAGAAGCCAGAAGGGACCGTATAGGTCTTGTAGTAAAATACCTTCATTTTTTAGATGAAGAATCTGAAGCCCATGGAGATGTTGTCATTTGGTCACAAGGGTGGTAATTAGCAAATTGAGGATTCAAATCTGAGTCTTAGCTAAAATTCTGACTTTAGCAAGAAGCCTTTTCCATTCCTTCTTAATGCTGCTACCTGCCCTCTGAGTTTATCTCCAGTTTGTCGTTTTCCTCCAATTTATGTATCATGTTTTTACAGGATTGTTTGCATGTTGTTTCCCCATTAAATTGTAACTTTATTAAGAAGAGGTACTATTTTTACTTTTCTTTGTATCTCCAATGATTAGCACAGTGCCTGAGAGTGAGTAGGTACTTCATAAATGCCTGCTGACCTGAGTCTGACCATAAAACTACTGCCTCTTACCATTGTACCACACTTCCTCAAGAACCATGAACTCTTGACTCAGGTTTGCTGTGGGAAAGAAAGGAAATGTCTTTCATTTCTCTCCTTTCAAAGTCTTGATGCTGATGCTTTGCCCAATCCTGCCTGTATACCTCTACAGATTTGCCTCTTGTCTGTCATTTTAGTCTTTAAAAGGGATTGGAAAATAAACCAAGAAGGGAAAGGAGTGGCACAAAAAGAAGAGGAAGTCTTAGGAAAAATTGGAGCATTAGGGAGAGAAGCAGGGAAAGGAGTAACAATTTCTATTCAAAGAAGTTGCCAAAAGGAGATTCAGAATGATGTTCCTCATATCATAGCACTGTGGGAAGAGCTGCTCTGGGTGATGTTGGGGTGATGCTTTGGGTGATGTTAAAAAAACAAACAAACAGTACCTATGATAAAAAGAGATGCTATCCTTAATGGAAGATAAGATGTATAGGATTTGAATATACTTAAATGTAATTTTATGATTTAAATTGAATATTCACATTGATAGCCCATAATAAAATATGAAGTCTCAAGAATTTAGGAAAAACATACAAACATATGGATTGGTCTATGACACTTTGTCAAGTTGTTTGCAGCCTACCTCCCAGGATTGTTATGAAGAAACAATATAATCATATTTGTAAAGGATCTTTTGCCTTCATCCCTTCTTTTCAATACTCTGTATTGCCTCTCTACTTCAGGCTCTCAATCCCTCTTCATTGGACAACTGTTAACAGTCTTATGGTTAGTATTTCTATTCTCACAGTTCTCTATCCAATCTACTTTTTATCGCATTGTCTCAGTTATCTTATTAACACTCCAAAAATTATTGTATACCTCTGAGATTCAAATCTTTCCACAAACTTATCCAACCTATTTTCCCAGAGCCTTTGTGTATGACTTAGCTTTGTATAGTCTACAATCTCAACAAACTGAGTTATTCAACTCTTTTCATGTGTACCTTCCTCTTTCCTGCTTCCATTATTTTGTGGGCAGTTAGGAGGTACAATGGATAGAGTACTGACCTTGGAATCAGGAAGACTCATCCGCATGAATTAAAATCTGTCCTCAAACATTTGCTAGGTAAGTCACTTAACCCTGCTTGTTACAGTTACCTCATCTATAAAATGAGCTAGAGAAGGAAATGACAAACCACTCTGATATCTTTGCTAAGAAAACCCCAAGTAAGGTCATGAAGAATCAGACATTACTGAAGAGTGATCAAACAACAATATAGCATTCTGTATTTGAAAAGATAATGGACTTGGAGTTAGAAGTCTTAAGTTAGAAATCCTGCTTTAACACTTATTTCCTCTGTGACCTGGGATAAATTAATGCATCATAAATCTGTAAATAATTCCTTAGGTGGAAATTTTCCAACTATCTCATTTTATGGAGGCATAAATCAGAATGAGAGAGATGGACTGATTTGTCCAATGACACACAGCTATTAAGTAATAATGCCAATATTCAAGCCAAATTCTCTGATTCTAAACTCAATGAGTTTTTGGGGGTACATTGTATGGATCACTTAACTTGGAATTAGGAGGAACTGGGTCTTAGCCTCAGACATGTACTAGCTGTGTGATCATAGTCTCCTTCTATCTTAGTTTCCTCATCTGTAAAATGGGTTTAATAATAGTGTCTACTTCATAGTTTTCATGAGAAGAACAAGAGCATATTTGTAAAGTGCTTTTCAAACCACAAAATACTTCATAAAACCTATCATTTTATTAGTATCATTATCGTCATTAATTATAGAACACAAAATTTAGAACTTTTTCATACCTAATATTTTAATGGATCCATGTGTTAGATTGTCACTCAACATTGATTTTTCTTCCTATGCTAATATTATCCACAAATTCTCCTAGATCCTACAAAGAGAATTTTTTTTCCCAAAATGGTAGACACCTATGCCTAGAGCTCTTAATATTGTGTAAATACTGAATAAGCAGGCAATTTGTCCATGTGTATTACTCATCCCTGCACTAGGGCTGTCCCTTTTTTCTGTTCATTCTTTCTAACTTTAAAATTATTTAATAATGTGATTTCTTCCTATTCATTATGCACAAAATAGTTGCCATCTTCAACTCCCTAATCTTTCTCACTCTCCATATTCAATGTCTTTTCAAGCCCTGTTGATTCTACATTCCTAACGTTACTGTTATCATTCTTTTCTCCTATGTCACTGCCACCACCCTAGTATAAGCTCTCATTATCTCATGCCTGAATTATTATATTTGCTTTCTGGTTGATCTCCCTCCCTCAAATCCCTCCCCATTCAAATCTATTTTCTTCCACTCAGTTATCAAAGTCATCTTCCTAAAGTGCAGGTCTACCCTCATCATTCAATAAATTCAAGTGGTACCTTAATATCTACAGCATGAAATATAAAATCTTTCATTTGCCTTTTAAAACTCTTCATAACCTGGCTCCTCACAACCTTTATAATCCTGTTATTCTGGACTCCCCAAAATATACTACTTCATCCAGTGACACTAACCTTCTTGCTATTTCTCACACAAGAAAATCCATCTCTGAACCCTTTGAATTTTTTAATGATTTCCACTTATAGCTGGAATTATCTTCCTTTTCATACTCACCTCCTGACTTCCTTCAAGCATAAGGTAAAATTCCATGTAGTTTGGAAGGGGTCAGAGCCAAGATAGCAGAGCAGCGGTATCTGTTTAAAGCCCAATGTTCAACATTATCTATAATAGTGGTAAATTAAACTCTTTATAGTAAGATCAGTGATAGAGAGGGTTTGTACATTATCAGTATTACAATTCAGTTTAGTATTTTTAATGCTAATAAGAAAAAAAAGAAGTTGGAAGAATAAAATAGTCTAAGAAAAAACAAAATTGTTGCTTTGATGATTTGCTTAGAAAACCTTAGAGAGTCAATAAAAAGTACTAAATGAAATAATCAGCAACTTCAGGTAATTTGCAGAATACATATTAAAAACACACAGATCACCATCATTTTTATATGTCACCTAAAAATTAAGCATGTAGAAGTTGATGAGCAAAATAACTTATTATTTAATGAATCAGAAGAGCATATCTGTTGGGGTAAGAATCCACTCATCGACATAAAAAAAGGAAAATTGGAAAACAGCATGTCTAAAAAATACATAGCAACTAACAACTCACACCATATAACAAGATAAGCTCTAAAAGGGTACTCATTTAGCCGAAAATGTGAAATCTTAAATTCAAGAAACTTGGAAGTAATTACCTCTCAGAAATTTCCTGGAGATATGGAAAATTTCATAGTGAAACAAGAGATAGGGAAAGTCAGAGAATGTAAAAATGATCATTTTGATGATATAAAACTAAAGCTAAATTTATAAAATTAAAGCAAAAACAAAACAGCTAAAAGTAGGAGATAAAAATGTACACTGGAAAAAATCTTTGTGGAAAACATTTCTAATAAAGGTCTCATTGCTTTTTTTCAATATTAATTTATTTGTGTTTTTTTAAATTCCTCAGTTATATGTTAAAACAATTTATAATATTCACTTTTTATAACTTTTAATTCCAGATTCTTTCCCTTCCTCCCTCCCCACCCACCCACCCTATTGAAAAGGCAAGCAGTTTGATATAGATTATACATGGGTAGTCATGAAAAACATATCCATAAGAGTTATGTTGTAAAAGAAATTTAGAAAAAAACTCAAGAAGATAGAATAAAAGAAAGTGTGCATCAATATGCTATTCAGACACTGTCAGTTCTTTCTCTAGGAATGGATAGCATTTTTCATCATAAGCCATTCAGAGTTGTCTTGGATAGTTGCACTGCTGAGAATAGCTAAGTCATTCACAGCTGATCATTTTGAAATAATGTTGGTACTTTGTACACAGTACATGTGACTTTGCATAGGCCCCTGCAAGTAAAGTTCTCATTTCTAAGATGTGTAGGAAAAGGTTTCCAAAGTATAAAACTGATTCCCTGACTGCCATTCAAGGGATATTAACAAGATACTTTCAAAGAACGAAATCCAAGCTAACAGTAGTCATATTTTAAAAAGTAATAATTAAATCAGCAATAATTCAAGCAAGTCAGGGGCTCAAACTCACATCTCTCAGATTGGTAAAACTGATAAAAACAGAAAATGGCAAACACTGAATTGTCTATGTGGAGCGAGGAAGATAAATTTCCTGTTGATGAAATTGTAAAATGGTCAGAACATTCTGGAAAGAATTTTAGAATTGTGTTCCATTGCAAACTCTTTGAGCTAGAGAATACAGCTACCAGCTGTATACACTAAAGATATCAAAGAAAGTGGAAAGTGAAATTTTGTTTGAATTTTTGTTAAGTAAAGTGAGTGGAAACAGGAGAATAATTTATATAAATACATATAATTTATTTTTAAAGTTACTAATTTATTTTTAGTTTTCATCATTTACTTTTATAAGATTTTGAGTTCTAAATTCCCCCCCCAAAAAATGGCACACAATATGATATAGGCTATATATGTACAATCATATTAAACATATTTCCACATTAGTCTCTCTGTAAAACAATCAGAACAAAAGGAAAAAAAAACACAAAAAAAGAAAAAAAATAGTATGCTTCCATCTGCATTCCGACTTCATAGTTCTTTCTCTAGATGTGCATCGCATTTTCCATCATGAGTCTTTTGGAATTGTCTTAGATCCCTGCATTGCTGACAAGAGCTCAGTCTGTCAATGTTGACTATCTCACAATGTTGCTACTTTATGTTCAATGTTCTCCTGGTTCTGCTAGCTTCATTCCGCATCAGTTCTTGTAAGTCTTTCCAGGATTTTTTTTTTTGCTGAAATCCACCTACTCATCATTTCTTAAGGAACAGTAGTATTCCATTACATTCATGTATCACAACTTGTTCAGCAATCCCCCAATTGATGGGCATCCCCTCAAATTCTCATCATTGGCCACCACAAAAAGAGCTGCTATAAATATTTGTATACTGTGGGTTCTTTTCCCTTTTTTGTAATCTCTTTGGGATATAGCCCTAGAAGTGGTATTGCTGGATCAAAGGATAGGCACAGTTTTATAGCCCTTTGGGCATGGTTCCAAATTACTCTCCAAGATGGTTAGATCAGTCCAGAACTCCAACAACATTGCATTAGTGTTCCAATCTCCTCATATTGTCTCTAACATTTTTCCTTTTCTGTCATATTAACCAATTGGGTAGGTGTGAGGTGGTACTTCAGAGGTGTTTTGATTTGTATTTCTCTAACCAATAATGATTTAGAGCATTTTTGCATATGACTATAGATAGCTTTAATTTTTCCCTCTGAAAACTGTCTGTTCATATCCTTTGACCATTTATCAATTGGGGAATGACTTGTATTCTTATAAATTTGATCTAGTTCTCTATGTGTTTTAGAAATGAGATCTTTTTCAGAGACAGACTATAAAAATTGTTTCACAGTTTTCTGCTTCCCATCTAATCTTGGTTGCATTGGTTTTGTGCAAAAACTTTTAAATTTATTATAATCAAAATTATCCATTTTGCATTTCATAATGTTCTCTATCTCTACAAAGATATTTTAAAGACAAACAACTTTGAAAGACATAAGAACTCTGATCAATGAAATGACCATGATTGCAAGGGACACATGCTAAGATATCTAACCATCTCTTCATAGAAAGGCAATAGATTAAGAGTATTGATGATAGATAGATAGAAAGATAGATAGATAGATAGATAGAGTTATATTTAGGGAGACATGATCAATGTGAGAATTTGTTTTGAATGCTTATACATATTTATAACTGGCATTTTTTTCTCAATGGGTGATGGAAATGTTGAGAGGGAGATAAATCAGATTTTTTATTGAGAAATAAAATTTTATTTTAAAATCTAATAATGAATTTAATCATAATAAAAATGTAAACTATGGTAACTATAGAGAAAACAGTTTCCTTTGAGTAATGAGGTCAGAAGACATTGTTAAAGACTAAGGAAAGGAGGAGAAATCTAAGCAACAAGTGTAGACACATTTTTTTTCTAGAAATTTGAATCTAACAGTATCATAAAGAGACATTAGGATTTAATTAAGTTTTATTCTCCTTTTTTCAGGACAGAGGTATTCTTTGTATATTTGTAAACAATAAGGAAGGAACCTGCAGATAGGGAGAGAATAAAGGTTAGTAAGGGGGATTTGCTTATTTCTCTGTGAAATTAATACAGTGATGTGAACAAATTCTAGTTTTGATTTGACTGTACTCAATCCAACCACCCAAATATAGCATTTTGAAGGCCTGAATTTGGCTTATACATTCACTCTTAGTTTTCTTCATTTTTGTCATCTTTCTTGAGTCATTCTGTGATATACAAAGAGATATATACTTCAGTTTTCTCATCAATAAAATATAAAGGTCAGATTCAATGGCTTCTAAGGCCCCTTCCAGTTCTAAACATATAACTCTATGGTGCTAATTATAGCCCTGATGGTTTCCTATATGTTTGCTCTCCAAGAGCCAACCTTGCTAAGAAAATAAAATCAGTATCAATAAAAATCAATAAGCATATATTAAGCACCCATAAGATAATGATTTTAAAAATTTATAAATGTAATCATTTAAATCATCATGGACACACTGTCCAAATCCTCCCAGGAATAACTCAGTTACCTCAATCATAGAGTGAGGGAATTAAACTAGATGACATAGGAGGTACTTTTATCTCTATTTCTCTCTCTCTCTCTCTCTCTCTCTCTCTCTCTGTCTGTCTGTCTCTCTGTCTATATGTATGTATATATGTATATATATATATATAATGTGTGTATAACTATATAAAATTACATAATTTTATATGTGTGTAAGTATGTAGGGAGAGCAATCAGCAATATATTGCACTAGTCCTCATGTGAGGTGTTAAGGGCCTGTGTGAGGTGGTAAAAGCCTGTACCCTCAGGGTAGTAACAATATCAGAAGAGAAAGGTATATGCACATAGTAAAGATATTATGAAGATAGAAATAACAAGATCTGATAACTAATTGGATATGAGGTTGGGAGGGTGAGAGATAGGAGTATGATGAGACTTAGGTTTTGAGTTTGGGTCTGGAAAAGAATGGAGGTACCCTCAATAGTAATAGGGAAGTTAGGAAGAGAGGAGGATTTGAGTGGAAAGATAATGAATATCCTCTATATAGGTGTTTGTATATAATAATATATAATGGGTAATATAACAAATAATAAATTGAGGTAGATGTTCCCATTTAATGTAGAATATTATGTATTATGATATATACATATATTATTTAATATATAATTTTATATTATACATAAATTCAAACCTAGGTTTATTTATACAAATATTTATAGGTACATTCTCATCCATGTAACAGCCAAAAAAATACCTGAGATATCATATTACTCAAAGAGAATATATATTTCAAATATATATGTGGGAACATATAGCTGCATATACATGTGTGTGCATATACATATAGACACACATACACATTTTAGTGTGTATATTTGTATGTATATGTATGCATATATGTGTATTTATACATATATAATACATGCATATATACACACGTATGTCTTTGTGTTTATATTCAAATTGATGTGTCATCCTTAGCTCCTTCCTTTTTGACATGCAATCAAATTAGCAGCAATGGACAGGACAGCTCACTAAAGGTTTGGGGATTTTAAATTTATTTTACAATGGGAAAGTGTGTACTTACTGTGGGTGATCTGCTGTGTGGTAATTCAGAAGTTAACTTGGGCTGCTACTTTCTGCAGAACCTCTGATTATACCAATTTTACTTAAAATGAAACCATGATTAAGATGTGTTGATAAGGCAAAACACAGTAAATTATAAATTAAGTGTGTTACCATTGCTAGGGCTTCTGTGTGCTAAAGGGGGCATTTTGCTAAAAGGGATGTTAAATGAGTTCCTGAAGGGTTGAAATATTTGGGACAAAATAAACTGGCTATGTTCCAAGAGTTCAGATAATTCAACTCGAATCATTTATTGGAAGTAATTAGGCCTCATTTGCATAGGTAAGGTCATTTGAACAACTTTCTGGTGGAAAATAAAGCTAATTGAGATTAATGACTCTTACATACATTCCCTCTCTTTCACTTAGTATTTCAAGACAATATTTCCTAGAGAACCAAAAACACTTCAGGAATTATAGTACTGAAGTAGAGGGGGAAATCATTTTAATTCTTCTCACACACTACATTCTATAAAATAACTTTCTAATTTTTGAACTTATAACATATTTACCTGGATAGAGAGTCCTCAGAACTTTACAGTCATCTAAAAAGTGCATTTCAACATACTTTGGGTTGAAATATGGTTTACTATGAAACTTTTCTGAGAGAATCTAATCTTAAAAGTGTGTAATCTGTATTCATACCCAATTTTGCTGATATGAGGACAAAGTAATGTGATATAAAGTTCAGAAGCACAGATAAAATGCATATTTATATATAGATATATTAATGTGAGAGAGAAAGATGAGGAGACAGAGTAGTGAGAGAGAAAAAATAAAATATATACTAGATTTATAGTTTCCAGGTATATATGGATACTCTACATTTACATTATGATGCATTACTTCCAATGCTCAGAAACTAAAATAAGAATGGATCTACTGACTTTAAATCTAAAATTATTCTTAGTCACTTAATTTATTCTTATTAATTCAAAATAATTCATATGGTGATTTCAGATTTACACATTTCTTTCTTCACAATATCTCTGTGAGGTAGATACTGTAATCATTTTTCATAGATAGGAAACTGAGTCTCGGAGAAGTTGTCACCCCATTTTCACCTAACTAATCACCCAGTATGATATCTGAGGTTTCAAGCAAGTTTCTTGACTCAATGATTAGCATTATTTCCATAACACTAAATTATATTTTCATATAATTTGTCCCTTACAGGGAGAGGAATGAAGGTATATAGGTATATAGCCTATTTTAAGGAGGTATTTGTGGCATACAAATATGAATATGAATATTGATTGAATTCATTAATTAAATATACAGTTTTTATAATAATATCTTTATTTACTATCTTATGTTTAAAAATCAGGGAAAACATTTCTGACATATGTAAGAATAGAGTATCTATAACAAAACTAATATAATAAATATTTTCTCCTTGTTATATTATGAAAAACTATAACTTTTGTATAGCATATTAGACACTAACCCAACTTTTACCACTTAACACCTCTTACAGAAGTACAAAGTTCATTGAATCACTGTGTCTCCCTCCGTCACCTGCCACACCCTCAAAAAAATATCCCAGAGATGCTGTTGAACATTATTTACTTTATTTTTCTACTCACATATACAGATGAATCAGTGATCTCCTCCAAGTGGATAATTTTTCTAACCTGTACATCATATTCTTGTTTGCATTCCATCAATCTTGCATGATGGAGGTAGAGCTCAGGCAATGTCATGCTGGACATTCTTTAAGCATTTTGACAAAGCATGGGTACTAATGGAACACATGAGCTGTCCACCAGTTATCCCTTCTTCATATAGTGTAACTGTCAGCTATTTGTTTTTTTTCCCCTGCCTATATATCTCTCTGATGATTTATTTTATGGAACCTCCATTTTATTCTTACATGGCAGCACTCTCTCTTGTAAAAATATCTACTCCATGCCACTCCATTGCTTCATTGGGTGATGAACAATTCTATTTTGCTTAATAATGCAGTGTTTCCTGATTTGTGGCCTTGTAGCAACACCAGAAAAATGCATATATGTATATATCTGTATATATGTATATGTACATACATATACACACATAGGTACATATCTGTATATAGGTGTGCATATATTTTTATGTAGATACAGATAGATATCTATATCTATCTGATCTCTATGTATATATGCATAAGTGTATATGTATGTGTGTGTGTGCATTAGAGATGTTTGGGAGAGAATGTCCAGGTCAATAAAACACTACCCAATTTGTCAAAGGGAATGGAACCCATTCTCTGTCACCAATTCTGTACTGAATGACTGTCCTCCCCCCCCACTTAATAGTATTTTATTTTTCCAATTACATGTAAAGCTAGTTTTCAACATCCACTTTTATAAGATTTTGACTTCCAATTTTTTTTTCTCCCTCTCTCCCTTCCCCTACCCTTCCTTAAGATAACATGGAATCTGATGTAGGCTATACATGAATAATGCTATTAGACATATTCCCACATTACTCAAGTTGTTAAAGAAGAATCAGAACAAAAGAGACCAACCACCAGAAAGGAGACAATAGTATGCTTCAATGTGCATTCAAACTCCATAGTTCTTTCTCTAGATGTGGTTAGCATTTTCCATCACGAGTTTTTTGGAATTGTCTTAGATCATTGTATTGCTGAGAATAACTAAGTCTGTCCAAGATGATCATCACACAGTGTTGCTGTCAATGTGTGCAGTTTTCTCTATCTCTTGCTGCTGGGCTTTGTTAGTAATATAGAGAAATGCTGATGACTCTCTGGGTTTATTTTATATCCTGCAAGTTTGCTAAAATTAATTATTACAAGTAGTATTTTTTTAGTTGATTCTCTAGGATTCTCTAAGTATATTATCATATCATCTGTAAATAGTGATAGTTTTTTTCTTCATTGACTATTTTCTTCAGTTTCCTTTTCTTCTCTTATTGCTAAAGCTAACATTTCTAGTACAATATTAAATAATAGTGGTGATAATGGACATCTTTGTTTCACCCCTGATCTTATTGAAAATGTTTCTAGCTTATCCCCGTTATACATCATGCGTGATCATAATTTCAGATAGATGTTACTTATCATTTTAAGAAAAAAAATAGATTTATTCCTATACTCTGTAGTGTTTTTAACAGGAATATGTGCTGTATTTTGTCAAAAGCATTTTCTACATCCATTGAGGCAATCGTATGATTTCTGTCAATTTTGTCATTAATATATGGCCAATTATGCTGATAGTTTTCCTAATTTTGAACCAGTCTTCTATTCTTGGTATAAATCCCACATTGTCACAGTGTATTATTCTTAGTTGCTGTAACATCTTTGCTGATATTTTATTTAGGATTTTTGCATCAATATTAATTAGGAAAATTGGTCTATAATTTTATTTCTCTGTTTTGACTTTTCCTGGTTTAGGTATCAGCACCATATTTTTGTCATAAAAGGAATTTGGCAGTACTCCTTCTTCACCTATTTTTTTCCAAATACTTTATGTAATATTGGAATTAATAATTTTTAAATGTTTGATAGAATTCACTTGTAAATATATTTTCTTAGGGAGTACATTGATGGCTTGTTCAATTTCTTTCTTTTTTTTTGAAATGTGTTTATTAAATATTTATTTTCCCCTTAATCTGGGCAATTTATGTGTGTGTGTGTGTGTGTGTATGTGTGTGTATTTTAAAAATATTATCCATTTCACTTAGATTGTCAAATTTATTGGCATATAGTTGGGCAAAATAGCTCCTAATTATTCTTTTAATTTCCTCTTCATTGATGGTGAATTCACCCTTTTCATTTTTGATGCTGATAATTTGGTTTTCTTCTTTCTTGTTTTTAATCAAATTAACCAAATGTTTTTTTCTATTTTATTTTGCTTTTTTTCCATAAAATGAGCTCCTAGTTTTATTTATTATTTCAATAGTTTTTGTAATGTCCATTTCATAACTCTCTCATTTCACTTTATAATTTTCTAATTTGGTGTTTAATTGGGGGTTTTTAATGTATTCTTTTTACTAACTTTTTTAGCTGCATTTCCTATTCATTGATCTCCTCATTCTTTATGTTATTCATGTAAGCATTAAGAGGTATAAAATTTCCCCTAAGAACTACTTTGGCAACATCCCATAAGTTTTGACATGATGTCTCATTATTGTCATTCTCTTGAATGAAGTTATTGATCATTTCTGTGATTTGTTGTGTGTCTCACTTGTTATTTACAATTAGATTATTTAGTTTCCAATTAAATTTTACTCTAGCTTTCAAAAGCTTTTTATTACATATATTTTTTATTGCATCATGATCTGAAAATTATGCAAATAATATTTCTGCCTTTCTGAACTGAATTGTGAGTTTTTATGCTCTATGTGGTCATTTTTATTTTGTGTACATGCCATGTACCTCTGAGAAAAAAGTGTGCTCCTTTCTATCCCCATTCAACTTTCTCTGGAGGTCTACCATATCTAACTTCTCTAAAATTCTATTCACTTCCTTAACTTCTTTCTTGTTTATTTTGTTGTTATATTTATCAAGTTCTGAGAGAGGGAAGTTGAGGTGCCCCACTACTATACTTTTATTTTCTATTTTTTCCTGTAACTCACTTAAATTCTCCTCTAAGAATTTGGATGCTATACTACTTGGTTCATATATATGTCATATTGATACAACTTCACTGTCTATGGTACCTTTTAGCAAGATGTAATTTCCTTCCTTAGATATTTTAATGGGATCTGTTTTTGCTTTGGGATCAAGATTGCTACTCCTGCTTTCTTTCTTTCTTTTTATTTTTTTTTAATTCAGATTAAACATAATATATTCTGCTCCAGTCTTTTGCCTTTCCTCTGTGTACATCTCTCTGCTTCAAATGTATTTCTTGTAAACAACATGTTGTGGGATTCTCATTTTTAATTCACTCTGCTGTCTGCTTTCATTTTATGAGAGAGTTCATCCCATTCAAGTTCACAGCTATAATTATTGACTATGTCTTTTCCTCCATCCTCTTCCCCCTCATACTTTTCTCTCTCCTTTCGCCCTTTCCTTCTTTCCCAGTGTTTTGTTTCTGACCACCACCTCCCTTTATCTCCCTATCCTTCTCTCAGCTCCCCTCAATTGTCTTTCCCCTTTTCACTGCTACTTCATCCCTCCCTTGTTCCATCCCTATCTATCAATTTTTTTTAACATGTGTTTTTAAAGCTTTGGGTTCCAAATTTTCTCCCTTCCTCCCTCCCCACCCACCCTCATTGAAAAGGCAAGCAACTTGATACAGGTTATACATGTGTCATCATGCAAAATACTTCCATAGTAGTCATGTTGTGAAAAACTAGGTATATTTCCCTTCATTCTATCCCACCCCTCATTTATTCTATTCTCTTTTTTGACCCTGTCCCTCCTCAAAAGTATTTACTTCTGATTACCCCCTCTCCCAATCTGCCCTCCCCTCTATCATCCCCCTGCTCTCTTGTCCCCTTCTCCCCCCCCTTTTTTCCTGTAGGGTAAGATAGATTTCCATACCCAATAGAGTGTGTATGTTATTCCCTCCTTAAGCCAAATCTGATGAGAATAAGATTAATTCATTCCCTCTCACCTTCTCCTGTTTCCCCTCCACTGAAAAAAGCCTTTTCTTGTCTGTTTCATGGGAAATAATTTAGACCATTCTACCTCTCCCTTTCTCCTTCTCCCAGTGTAATTCTCTGTGGCCCCTTAATTTTATTCTCCAGATATCACCCCTTCATCTTCAACTCACCCTGTGCCCTCTATCTCTATCTATCTATCTATCTACATACATACACATAATTTTTTCCCTCTAACTACCCTAATACTGACAAAGGTCTCATGAGTTACAAATATCATCTTTCCATGCAGAAATGTGAACATTTCAGCCTTCATAAGTCTTTTATGATTTCTCTACCTTTTCATATTTAACTTGGGTCTTATATTTGAAAGTTAAATTTTCTATTCAGCTCTGGTCTTTTCATTAAGAATGCTTGAAAGTCCCCTGTTTCACTGAATGGCCATTTTTTCCCCTGAAGAATTATGCTCAGTTTTGCTGGGTAGGTGATTCTTGGTTGTAATCTTATCTCCTTTGCTCTCCAGAATATTATATTCCATGCCCGGCGGTCCCTTAAAGTAGGAGCAGCTAAATGTTGTGTTATCCTGATTGTGTTTCCACAATACTTGTTTCTTTCTGACTGCTTGTAATATTTTCTCCTTGACCTGGAAACTCTGGAATTTGGCTACAATATTCCTAGGAGTTTTCCTTTGGGGATCCCTTCCAGGAGGAGATCGATGGATTCTTTTAATTTCTATTTTGCCCTCTGGTTCTAAAATATCAGGACAGTTGTCCTTGATAATTTCTTGAAAGATGATGTCTAGGCTCTTTTTTTGATCATGGCTTTCAGATAGTCCAATAATTTTTAAATGATCTCTCCTGGAACTATTTTCCAGGTCTGTTGTTTTTCCAATGAGATATTACACATTGGTTTCTAATTTTTCATTCTTTTGGATTTGTTTTACAGTGTCTTGATTTCTCACAAAGTTGCTAGCTTCCAATTGTTCGATTCTATTTTTTTTTTTGCTAGGCAATGGGGTTAAGTGACTTGCCCAGGGGCACGCAGCTAGTAAGTGTTATGTGTCTGAGGCCTGGATTTGAACTCAAGTCCTCCTGAATTCAGAGCCTATGCTCTATCCACTGCACTACCTAGCTGTCCCTCCATTCTAATTTTTAAGGAAGTATTTTCTTCAGTAAGCTTTTAGACTTCCTTTTCCATTTGGCCAATTTTGATTTTTAAGGCATTCTTCTCCCACTGGTTATTTGGACCTCTTTTGCCATTTGGGTTCAGCTGTTTTTTAACGTGTTATTTTTTTCAGTATTTTTCCAGATCTCCTTTAGCCAGCTGTTGACTTGTTCTTCATGATTTTCTTGCACCACTCTCATCTCTCTTCCCAGTGTTTCCTCTACTTCTCTTACTTGTTTCTCAAACTCCTCTTTCAGCTCTTCCATGGCCTGGGAGTGATTCATATTTTTCTTGAAGGCTTTGGATATAGGAGCTTTGACTTTGTTGTCTTTTTCTGGTTGTATGTTTTGATCTTCTTTGTTACCAAAGAAAGATTCTGTGGTCTGACTTTTCTGTACCTTTATTTATTCATGATCCCCACCAATTACTTGAGTTTTAAACTCTTTGTTCAGGTAGGGGTCTGCTTCCAGTGTAGAGAATATACTGTCCCAAGCTTCAAACATTTTGTGCAGTTGTTTTTAGAGATACTTCTAGGGACCTGTAAATTTTCAGTTCTTCCAAGGTGGTATGATAAGGGGAGAGGTGTTTACCCCTTTCCTGGCCTGTGCTCTGGTCTGAGTGACCACAAGCACTCTTCTCTGTCTTGGAACTGTGAGGAGGATTTCCTTTCTACCACCACTATAAGCTCCATCACACTAGCTCTCATCCCTGCCCCAGGACCGCCACCCAGAACTGTGACCCAGATCCAAGCACAGGCAAAGCAAGAGAATCCTGCACCAGCAGAGACATCCCTGCAATACTCCTCTGATAAGCCCCCTGAATCCCTCTCAGTCTGTGGGCCAGAAGCTCTGGAGGCAGCCGCACCCTGGGACCACGCTTGGGGACTGAGGCTAGGACCAAGCTTCTTTCTCACCATAGTCACAGACTTTTTCCACTGACCTTCTAAGTTGTTTTTGGCATTTGTAGGTTCAGAAGTCTGGAAACCACCACAGCTGCCCATGATTCAGTCCTCTGAAGCCTGCTCCAGGTTCCCTGAGGCCTGCCTTGCCTGTGCATTCAGGAAAACTGCACTCCTCTCCCTGCCCATTGCAATATACTTTTCTGATCAATCATACAGCTTTTCTTGGGCTGGAAATTTGTGTCACTCTGTGTTGTGGGTTCTGGTGCTTTAGAATTGTTTAGAGTTATTTTTATAGGTATTTGGAGGGGTTTGGGGGAGAGCTCAAGGAAGTCACTGCTTTTATTCTGCCACCTTGGCTCTGCCCCCCTCCCACCCCCACCACCCCCATTTTACTCTTGATGAGCTCTTGATATTAGGAAGTCTTCAGGTTTATTCCATTATCTGTAGATTATGCTTACTCTTGGTTTTAGATATATACTATATATCATTTTGAGAAAGGCTTCATTGATTTTTATGCTTTCTAGTATTTTTTATAGGATTGGGCATTGAATTTTGTCAAAGGCTTTTTTCTGCATGTTTTAATAGAATACTTTGATTTTTGTGTTATTTTTATTTATATGGTCAAATACATTGATTATTTTCTTTTCTTTCTGATATTGAACCAGATTTGTAGCTTTAGTATAAAAGCTATGTGTAGTCTTACAGATATACTGTTTTAATCTCCTTGCCATTACTTTATTTAAACTTTTTTACAGAGATAGTCATTAAGGTAATTGTTCTATAGTTTTTTTTCTCTGTTTTTGCTCTCCCTGGTTTAGTTATCAAAGCTATATTTTAGCCTATTTTTTCAAATAGTTTATACACTTTTGGAATCAGTTTTTCTTTGAATAATTGGTAGTATTCATTTATGAATCCATGCAGTCCTTGGGATTTTTTTCTTAGGAAATTGTTTGATGATTAGTTGTATTTCTTTTTCTAAGATAGAGTTATTTAAGTATTCTATTTCATTTTCTGTCATACTGGGCATTTTATATTTTATAAATATTGACCCATTTGATGTCGATTAAAAGTTTTACTCTCATGAAATTGGGTAAAATAACTCCTAATAATTGCTTAAATTTCATTCTCATTGGTGGTGCATTCACCCTTTTCATTATTGATAATGTCATTTTCTTCTTATTATTATTTATTTTTGATTAATTTAATTTAATATTAAAACTTAAAAACACAATAATAAAGAAAAAGAAACATAGTATAACATTGAATACTAAAACTTAAATACCAAATAAGAAGAGAGAAAAAAAAACATCACCATGTGCACAACAGAATGTGAGAGGATTCAAGATATATGGCAATAAAGTTCCATTTCAAGAAAGCCTATACAATAAATACAACATTGTGTTCCTAGCTGTACACCTTTTCTTTCCTTTGTTGCAAGCTTTCTTTTGCTCTCTAATTCTTATTTTTTTAAATCAAATTAACCAATGGTCTATTTTTATAGTTTTTATACTAAAACCAAATCCTAGTTGTATTTGTTAGTTCATTTTTTCCCTTCAAATTTATTAATTTCTCCTTTGGTTTTTCAGGATTTCCATTTTGTTGTTTAATTAATGATTATTTTTCCCTTTTTCTAGTTTTTTTTTTTTTTAGGTTGGAAGCCCAACTAACTGATCTGCTCTTTCATATCTGTCTATTTATCTATCCACATATACAGATATATAAATATATATATACACACATATGTATATATTGTATGTATATATGTGTGTGTATCTATATGGGTATCTATAGATATTCACTTAAGTACCTCTTTGGCTACATCTTACAAATTTTGTAATATCGTCTCATTGTTGGCATTCTTTTTAGTGAAACTATTGATATTTTAAGATTTGTTCTTTGATCTACCCATTTTAAGATTAAATCACTTAAATTTTCAATTAATTTTAATTTGTGATTCCATAGCACTTTATTGAATGTCATTTTTATTGCACTCTGGCCTGAAAGAGGTAAATTTAATATTTCTACTTTTCTGAATTTGGTTGTGAGGTTTTTATGTCCTAATATGTGGTCTACATTTTGCTTAAAGGTATGCAAGACAATAAAGTAACATCAACATTTTTTTATGGTAGGTGTCTCTGATAAAGGCCCCCTTTCTCAAATTTATAGAAAACTGAGTCAAATTTATAAGAATACAAGTCATTCCCAAATTGACAAATGGTCAAAGGTATGAAAAGGCAGTTCATAAGAATAAATCAAAGCAATCTATATCCATATTGAAAAATGTTCTAAATCACTATCAATAAGATAAATGCAAGTCAAAACAACTTTAATGTACTATCTCATACCTGCTAGAAATTATAAATTCTGGAGGCTATGAGGGAAAATAAGTACACTAATATAGTATTGGTGGAGTAGTGAACTGGTTTAACTATTCTGGAGATCCATTTGGAACTATGTCCAAAAGGCTACAAAACTGTGCATATTCTGAATGAGCAATGGCACTACTAAATTTGTACCACCAAAGAGGTTTTTTAAAAGAGCAAAATAACTTACATGTGCAAAAATATTTATAGAAACAATTTTATGGTGATGAAAATTGGAATTCAGGGGATACTCGTTACTTGGGGAATGACTGAAAAAGCTGTGGCATATTACTGTGATGGAGTACTATTGTACTATAAGACATAATGAGGTGGGTGTTATTGGAAAAAAAAAAAAGCAAGATGTACATGAACTGATGCAAAGTGAAGTGAGAACTAGGAAACCCCTGTGCATAGTCACAGAAATATTGCAATGGTGATCAACTGTGAAAGACTTGGATACTCTTATCAATACAATTATCCAAATCAGTTATAAAGAATTCATGATGAGAAAATGTTATCCACATCAAGAAAAGAACTGATGAACTCTGACTGAAAATTGAATTATAAGTTCTCATTTTATTTTTCTAGATTTTCCCCAATATGGCTAACATTAAAATATGTTAAGATAGATTTCACTTGTATAATTGATATCATATCACTTGCCTTCTCAATGACTTTAGAAGGGGTTCAGAGGGAAGAAGAGAATTTGGAACTCAAAATTTAGAAAGAAAAGAATGTTGAAAATAAATATTTTTTAAAAAGAATGCTATTCTCCTCATCTTCTTTGCCAACTTTTGATTTAAAATATAGAAATAATTTTAAGTTTACTTGAATATTTTCAAATTTTGAGATGTTGATAAATCATTGTCATCAAAATGGGCACTGCCATCATCTACAGAGACTGAGACTCATCCATATTTGCTGAATCTTTATAATATAAATTCATCCCTTCCCATTTATCATCCATGGGGGATATGCTCTCTCTCCAGAAGTTTTCTACCGGATCTTTTACATGTATATCAGGGTAACTTTCTGGAAAATGATCATTTATTTCTCAATTTTGCTGTAAGTCTGGCTTTCCTTTTCAAATCCTACATCTTTCTGATTTTATCCTTTTTGTTGATTCTCCTGCATTATTCTTGCAACCAGTAAGCATTAATTAAGTACATAATACATTCTAGGAACTAAAAGTGGTGGCCAAATTTAAAAGTGTAAATGTGAAAGAAACAAAGTAATATAACATTTTATATTTTGAATTGTCATCTAATGGGGATACCTTGCTTTAAATAATTGTGTATACATGCATACATGCATGCATACATACATACATACATGTGTGTTTATATGTATGCATATGTATGTTTTTCAGTTTATGTATGCACGCGCGCGTGCACACATACATATATGTGCATATATACATATATATGTATATAGAGTACATGTATACACACATATACACACATTTACATAGTGCAAATGGAATGGTTAATGACATTACTAGCTATCTTTATTTGCCCGAGCTCCCTTACCGTCCAGAAGGAGGCCAGACATACCTGGGAATCAGACTCAGTCAATCAGGAGGCAAATTGAGCAGCATTTGAACTTAACATACCAGATATCCTTTGTGATGTTCTCTGAGTGAACCTGAAATCCTCCTGCTGTGTCAGCAACCACAAGACTGGATTAAGCTTGCACAGATAGCCCCTTGAGTCAGGGGCACTTCCTTGCTTTCTGTCTTTATAATCTGTGCAGCCCTACCTCAAAGTGAGCTCAATTCCAACTACAATCCACATTCATGAAAGTCAATTTGAGAGAAATAAAACATGCATACAACCTAATTCTGTTTGTCTTTCTTAGATCGAACTCGAGATTGACTGCACACATGCATGCACACATATATGTATATGTATATATACATGTGTGTGCATATATATACTACATATGTATGTATGTCTATGCACATATGTGCATATATGTATGTATATAGAGATATATCTATCTCTATGTCTATCTATCTATGACTGTAAGATGATTGGAAGCAAAATATGCCTATTAGTCTGACTTTTGATAGGGATTATGTAATATTAGTCTTTTTTCCACTCTGTTCCATACCAACATATCATACACTGATCTCAAACATGTTTGTTTAATTGAATGGAATACTTAAATCAGAGATTAATCAAGCAAGCAATGAACAAACATTCATTAAGTTAATGTTATGTACCAGGAACTAACAGTGTTGGCTTAATTTATAAGTGTAAGAATAGATAAACAAATGAGCATGACCACATGTTGTATTTGGAATTACTTTTTAATGTAACAGGCCACAGAGCTGGCCCATTAGTACATACTTTGTGAGCAGATTCTACAAATAGACAGTGAGTTGGTCCCAGTATTAAACAGGCACAGAGTAGACTGGATTGACTTTGGGAATTAAGTAGAGTTTTTAATTATCTAAAAATAACCTCTGAAATAATGTTGCTTTTTCAAATAGCACTATTATCCTGGTGACTCTGTATAATTTGTTCTGTGGAAAAACAAGTTTTCAAATAATTTAAGTTGACAGTTATCCAAAAAGTTATTAAAACTATGATGGGAGCAAGCAGCTCCTACCATATATCTAGTGGGAATCATATAGGAGAAGCAAGATAAAGAATGTTATAGAGATTTAAGGATTTGAAAATAATGCCCTAGAATACAGCAAAACTGAGGAATAACTGATAACTTTCTATAAAGTTTCCCTGGTACATATGCAAGAGATCTAGTGGAAAGCTTCTGCAGAGAATGTTGCAGATGTTTTATGGGAGGGAATGAATTAGTAGCACAAGGGTATACACACACACACAGTTACACACATAGTTACACACACATCTATATGATACAGACTATAGATATGTAGTCATGCAAAACATTACCATATTAGCCATGTTTCAAAAGAAAATGCAGACCAACAAAACCCCCGCAAGAAAGTTTAAAAAAATCTATGCTTCAGTCTGCATTCAGACATTATCAGTTCTTTCTCTGGAGGTGGATAGCATTTTTCTTCATAAGTACTCCTGGATTAGCTTGGACCATTACATTACTGAGAATATCTGAGTCATTCCCAGTTGATCACTGTAAAATATTGCTGTTAACCATGTACATTAATCTATTAGTTCTGCTTATTTCACTTTGCATCAGTTTAGGTAAGTCTTTCCAGGTTTTTCTCAAGTGTCCTATTCATCATTTCTTATAACACAAAAGTATTACATCACAATCATATACCATAACATCATTTTTCTGCCATTCTCCAATTCTTTCAATCTCTTATTCTTTGCTACCATAAAAAGAACTGCTTCAAATATTTTTGTACATATATGTCCTTTTCCTTTTTCTTTGATATCTTTGGTGTATAGACCTACTAGGAGTATTGTTGGGTTAAAGGATACACACAGTTTTATAGCATTTTGTGCATAGTTCAAATTGCTCTCCAGAATGTTTGGATCAGTTCATAATTCAACCAACATAACTTGAGAGTCTCCATTTTTCCACATTCATTCCAATATTTGTCATTTTCTTTTGTGTCTTATTAGGTAATCTGATAGGTATGAGTTGGTACCTTAGAGTTGCTTTAATTTTCCATTTCTCTAATCAATTGTGACTGAGAGCATTTTTTTAAATGACTACAGATTGCTTCGATTACTTTGTCTGAAAACTGTTCACATCCTTTGATGACTTATCAATTAATTGATGACTTGTGCTATTATAAATTTGTCTCAGTTCTCTATGTAATTGAGAAATTAGATTTTTATCACAGATAATTGCTTTAATTTCCCCCCATTTTCCTTCTATACTGAGTTGCAAATGTTTTGGTTTGTGCAAAAACTTTTTAACTTCATGTGATAAAAATTATCCAGTTTATATCCTGTAATGCTCTCTATCTTTTGTTTGGGCATAAATTCATCCCTCATACATAAATACAACTTAAAGCATATTCTGTGTTACCTTTTAGGTCTAAATCATAAAACCATTTTGATCTTATTTTGTCTATACCTCATTTCTGCCATACTACTTTCAAGTTTCCCCAGCATTTTTTGTTGAAAAGTGAATGCTTTTCCCAAAAGTTTGGATAGTTGGGTTTGTCAAACACTAGATTATTATAGTTATTTACTACAGTTTATTGTGCACCATATCTATTCCACTGATCCACCATTCTATATTTTAGTTAGTACCAGATGGTTTTGTTGATTACCTCATTGTAATACAGTTATAGATTTGGTATGGCTAGGCCACCTTCCTTAGTATTTCTTTTATTGATTCCCTTAAGATTTCTGATCTTTTGTTCTTCAAGATGAATTTAACTATTATTTTTTCTACCTTATATTTTTTTTGTAATTTGATTGTTATGGCACTGAATAAGTAAATTAATATAGGTCAAATTGTAATTTTTGTTATATCAGCTCAGCCTACCCATCAGCAATTAATATTTCTCTAATTTTTTTAGATCCATCTTTATTTGTGTGAAAAGTTTCTTGTAATTTTTTTCATATAATTTTGAGTTTGTCTTAGCAGGTAGAATTACAAGTATTTTACACTGTTGGCAGTTCCTTTAAGTGGAATTTCTCTATCTCTGCTTCCTAAATTTTGTTGGCAATAGATAGAAATGTTTACAATTTATGTGAGTTTACTTTGTGTCCTTGTCTGCCCTTTTTATGTTATACCATATTCTAAAATGTTCTTCCTCTTCCTGTTCTATTTCATTTAAACTCATTCTTTAGTGATTTTTAAAGGCCACTTTCTCCATGAGACTTCCTAATGTCCCTGCTACTGCAGACCTTCCTTCTATGATCTTTTGCATCTTTCTAAATGTATTCTTTTTTATTACTCTGTCTCATGCTCCTAGTAGGCTATAAACTACATAGTAAGAAATACTTTCTCATCAAATCTTTGTATCTCCCTCAGCATACGATACAATGTTCTAACAAAAATAGAAAATAAATATTTTCTGAGAGATAATAATGCTTAATAAAAATAAATACAATGTATCTTTTCAAAGGTTTGCAAAGTATCTGACAATTGTCATCTTGTCCTTACAATGACCCTTAGAAGTAGGGCCTATTATTATCTCCATTATATAGATGAGAAAAATGAGGCAGAGGTTAAGTGACTTGCCTAGGGTCACATGCCTAGTATGTGTCTGAGGCTAAATATCAATTCAGATATTCCTGACTTCAGGTCCACCAATGTATCCACTGAAACACGCTAGCTGCTTCTTAGAGTGCTGCATTGGTTACAGGGCCAGCCTCAGAGTAAGGAATAGCTGGATTCAAGTCTCAAATCTGACATATAGGTTCTAAGCAAGGAACTTACCTTTCAGTGTCCCCAGGTAACTAAAAATCTGCATCACAGAGATAGTGCTGATTCTTATGAGGAGAGAATATTCCTCACTTGGTGTTTGTTACATCAGTGAAACTACTAGCTGGTTAAAATGTATGTTGGATAAATGAATGAATGAAGAAAGTATTCCTGTGACAGATTCTATTTTGGGATTTCAATTCAGTTTATCACAGTCTGATTTAACATCTCCTATGTGCAAAAATATTATATACAGCCTCTGGATATTCAATGATGGATGTGATCCCAAGTTCTAACAATATTATTAGATAAAAAAGAATATAATAAAAATAAAATATCCAACATTTATATAATGCTTTAAGGTTTTCAAAGTACTAATTTTTTTTTCATTTGATCATCATTATAACTCTGAGAGTTAAGTGTTATTATTATCCCATTTTTATAGAATAGTAAACAGGCAATGGCATTTAAGTTACTTGTGAAAGATTACAGAGTTAATGCTAAGGTAATATTTGAACTCAGAACATTTGACTATGGTTTTAACACTTGTGTGGACTAAATGCATATTTAGGCAAGATACATTTCAAGCATAGAAGACTATAAACAAAAGCACAAAGAGAACATGAGGATAGAAGAAAGGGAATGGTTTGACTTTGCTCAAATGTAGATTACATAAAATGGGAAAGCATGAGATAAGATTAAAAATCATTTAAGAGCCAGAATTTGGAAGGTATTGAATGCCAGTATGATTTTATATTTTATTCAGTAGGCTATGGAGATTCCTTAATGGTTTTTGAATAAAGGAGTAATGTTATAAGAAAAATGTATTATGAAGATTAATTAGAAAGCACTGTGATGGACAGATAGCAAAGAGGATAGACCAAAGGCAGGAAGAATGATTAGGAGGCTGTTAAAATAATTTAGGTGAGAAGAAACTTTCATACTAGAAATGTTAGGAGACATAGAGATGTTTTTCATGATCTTTAGGACTATGATTGCTGGGTGCAGGAAGGAAATGAAAGGGATATGGAGGATGAAGGAAGACAAGGACAGGGGTAAAGTCAGAGGAAGAAAAATCAGAGAAAAAGAAAAGGGACAGAGAGGAATAGGAAAAAGGGAAGTCAAGAGGGGAAGTGAGCTCTCTAGTTCATTCAAGAAGTATCTCCACATCCCGTCCATTGACTCAGAGGATTGTAAGACCTTGACTTCATACTCACATACTCTAGGTTATACGGGCTCCCTTAGAAATTCATCAGGCTCTTTGTGACAGCACCATAGCTCTTGCTTCCTCAAAGCTGAGAGAGTCAGAATTTTGTTAGTTCTATCTTCAGCATCCTCTGAGCCCTCACTGTTCATGCTCCACAGATCATGAAGTTTTGTTTTGATTTCAGTACTTGTTTTAAGCCTAGTCCTGTTTGTTACAGAGAACTTTCATTCCCAAAACTTTGTGGAGAAACTTGCCTAAATTATGATAGCATAAACTCACTAAGAAGTTATAGTTATCACAGTTTCAATGCTTTTCTTTCATACAATCACTTAGCACATATAGCTCAATGCTTCTAAAATTTATACATTAAAAAGATAGGTTGTATCACCCATATGAAGTACCAATTTCAATCTCAGTATGTCAGAGTTATGAATGCTTGGAGTCTTATGTGAATCTTCACTTCAACCTCTATTATTTTTATGAAAGGTAGATTTCCTAGACTCAAGCGATTAAATAAAATTATGCCTGGATTTTCTCCTTCTCTTTCAATCAGCTAAGTATGTTCACATCAATGTTGAAATAGGAAATTAGTTTTATAGTAGAGGTGTAATGATATGATAATTGTTTCTTATGAGTACATAACCTTGAAAAGATAGGATAATAGGAGTAATCTTTATGCCCTTAAAATGAAGACTGTATCAAAATTTTCTAGGTGAACAACCTGCATCTTATTATACCCATATTTTTCTTTATATACAAAGTCCTCTGACTTTCAAATCCCTAATATAATTCCTTAGTCATGGTTAAAGTTTTTAATGGAACAAAGCTTTATCACCTTTGTCTTCCATATAGATAATTCAAAGCAGAAACAACATCCCCAATTTAACTGCTTATAAGCCTTAAGGTCAAGCATCTAGGGACACTGCAGCATAATACTCATGGGGCTTAGGTCACTGGCTTCAATGACGAGAGAAAGAGAGGTAGCTAAAAGATTATATTTATAATCACACATTTTACATTCTGGACACATTTGGTTCATAGTAAAAAAAAAATGAGCCTAAGCTTTTAGGTGATGACCTGGACACCACAGAGTAGAAACACTTCTTTCCCACATCTTTTTCTTTCAAAATATTCTACTGATAGTTTGGAAACTCTGTTATTTCATGGAATATTATTTCAGTGAAAACTATTATTTATCCATAATTTCCTTTTAAATGCTAGTCAATCAGCCAAGAAGCATTTATTAAATGTTTACTGTGTACCAAATATTGCACAAAGTATTGGAAATACAAGGAAGACAAAAAAAATTAAAATAAATAAAATCCCTACCCTCAGGAATAAACATCCTGATAGGGAGATAAACATGTAAATAAGTAGATATGCATAACATACACATTATATATACACACTTCCACACGGATATAAATATATATATATGTATATATATTCAAATATGTGTGTACATGCCTCTCTGTATATGATCATATATATCTGCATATATACAAATGCACGTGTGTGTGTGTATGTGTATATATATCTATATATCCATATGTTTATATACATATACATAGACATTCCTCCTGCACCTCCTTCCTTCTCATATGGATAATCCATCTATCTATCTACCTGCCTATCTATCTATCTGTCTATCTATCTATCCAAAGATATTAGTATCTGGGACAATCATGAGAGAAGCCATTCTTTATGTAGAAGATGTAACTTGAGATGAATTTTGAAGGAAGTTAGCATAAAGAAAAGTTAAAAGTGAGGAGGTAAAATGTCCCTACCATGTAGGATTGGTAATACAAAATCAGGGAGATGTAATAGGTTTGGATCTCTATATTCAACTTGACTCTCTTCTTTTTGTCTGAAAGGAAAGAAAGGTGTTCATCCACTTTGGTCCCTAAAAACCAATAGTTTCTTGTATTTGATTCAAGTTTAAGAAAACATATTGTCTTGTTTGTTCCACATGATAACTCTGATAAGCAAGGCAATTCAACCAGTGAAGTCAACAAACTTATTTTTTTAATTTTTTAGATTATTTTTTAGCTTTCATTTAGTATTTTATTTTCCCCAATTACATATAAAAACAAGTTTTTTTTTAAACTTTGACTTCCAAATTCTCTCCCTTCCCCACCCCATCTTTTTTCACAGTTACTATTGCTAACTCTATCTCCCTCCATCCTCTACCCCTCTTTTTATTCTATTCTCTCTCCTTTCACCCTGTCCCTGTTCAAAAGTGTTTTGCTTCTGACTACCCCTCCCCAATCTACCCTCCCTTCTATTACCTACCCTTCTCTTATACCCTTCCCCTTACTTTCCTATAGGGTAAGATGTATTTCTATATCCAATTGAGTATGTATGTTATTCCCTCTTTGAGCCAATTTTGATGAGAATAATGTTCACTCACTTCTACTTACCTCCTCACCCTTCCCCTCCACTGCAAAAGCTTTTTTCTTGCCTCTTTTACGTGAGATAATTTACCTCATTCTACCTCTCCTGTTGTCTTTATCTCAATACATTCCTTTTTCAACCTTTATTTTATTTTTACATATCATCCCTTCATATTCAAATTATACTTTTGACAACTGTATATATATACATATAGATACATACATATATATAGATATAGAGAGATAGAGAGATAGATAGATAGAAATATACTCCTTCTAACCACCCTAATAATGAAAAAGGTCTTATGAGTTACAAATATCATCTTCCCATGTAGGAACATAAACAGTTTAAAATGATTGAGTCCCTTGTGATTTCTCTTTCCTGTTTACCCTTTCATGTTTCTCTTGAGATTTATATTTGAAAGTCAAATTTTCTATTAAGCTCTGGTATTTGCATCAAGAATTCCTGAAAGTCCTCTATCTCATTGAATGTCCTTTTTTCCCAGAAGGAAAATACTCAGTTTTAATAGGTAGGTGATTCTTCGTTGTAATCCTAGCTCCTTTACCCTGGGGAATATCATATTCCAAGTCCTCCAGTTCTTTAGTATAAAAGGTGCTAAATCTTGTATTATGCCGACATGGTTCCACAATACTTGAATTGTTTCTTTCTGGCTGCTTGCAATATTTTCTCCTTGACCTGGGAACTCTTGAATTTGGCTATAATGTTCCTGGCATTTTTCATTTTAGGAAGTTTTTTCATAAGGTGATCAATGGATTATTTCAATTCCTATCTTATCCCCTGGTTTTACAACGTCAGGACATTTTTCCTTCATACTTTCTTGAAGTATCTTCTCTTGGTTCCTTTTTTAGATTGTGGCTTTCAGGAAGTCCAATATTTTTCTAATTATCTTTCCTGGATCTCTTTTCCAGCTCAGTTGTTTTGCCCATGAGATAGTTCACATAGTATTCTATTTTTTTTCATTGTTTTGGTTTTGCTTTATAATTACTTGATTTCTCAGAGTCATTAGCTTCCATTTGCTCCATTCCAATTTTTAAGGAATTATTTTCTTCAGTGAGCCTTTGGACCTCCTTTTCCATTTGATCAATTCTACTTTTTAAGGCATTCTTTTCCTCACTGGCTTTTTGGACCTCTTTTGCCATTTGGGTTAGGCTATTTTTAAGGTGTTATTTTCTTCAGTATTTTTTTTGTTTCTCCTTTACCAAGCTGTTGACTTATTTTTCATGATTTTCTTGCATCACTCTCATTTCTCTTCTCAAGTTTTCCTCTTCTTCTCTTACTTGATTTTAAAAATCCTTTTTGAACTCTTCCATGGCCTGAGATCAATTCACATTTTTCTTGGAGACTTTGGATGGAGTAGCTTCGAATTTGTCATCTTCTTCTGAGTATGCGTTTTAATCTTCCTTGTCACCATAGGAACTTTCAATAATCAGAGGGTTTTTTTTTTGTTTTTGTTTTTCCTTGTTTGCTTATTTTCCCACTGCATCAATTGGCTTTTAACTCTTTATTAAAGTATTAAAGTAGGGCTCTGCTTCCAGGGTGGAAAGTGCACTGTCCCAAGTTGCAGGGGTTTGTGCAGCTGTTCTCAGAGATACTTCTAGGAACCTGCAAGTTTTTACTTCTTCCAAGGTGATATGACAAAGAAGAGATATTTACTACTGTCCTGGCCTGGGCTCTGGTCTATGAGTGAACATAAACACTCCTTTCTGCCCCAGAACTGTGGGGTCCCTCCTCCACTGCTGCTGCAAACTCTTCTGTGCTAGTGCTCCTCCTCACCCTGGGACTGCTACCCAGGACTGCAATCATGATCCCAGTATGAGCAAAACAACAGAGTCCTGCCTCAGTGCTAGCAAAAAGACTCCTGTAATCTCCTGACCAGTTGTTCAACTACCTTACCATCTATGGGCTAAGAGCTCCAGAAGCAGGTGCTGCCACTGCTGCTGCCACTGCAACTTCTGATTCGGTTACTCCCAAGGCCTGCTCCTGGTTTCCTGAGGCCAGGGCTGTGCTGGTGAAGCCTGCTCTGAACTGTTCTCCACTCTCACCCAGTTGCAATAGACCTTTCTTGCTTACCTTCAAAGTGTCTTTGACATCTCTGGGCTGAGATGTTTGAATCCACCTCTGCTGAATCAGCCACTCCCAAGGTCTGCTCCAGGTTTGCTAATGCCCAGCTTGTGGGGGTGCAGCCTGCACTAGACTGTGCTTCTCTCTCACCCTGGTGGGACAGACCTTTGCTGCTGACCTTCTAAATTGTCTTGGGCTGAAAATTTATTTCACATAATCTTTTTGTGCCTTCTGTTGAGCTAGAATTTGTTTAGAAACATTTTAAAATGGTATTTGGGCCTTCTGGGAGCCAAGATGGTGGAGTAAGAAGTAAGTTGCTCTCACCATCCTTTATTACCTTCTGAAAGCCCAGAAAATATTATCCCAGGAAAAACCCTGGAACAGCTGAACCAGCAGAAAGATAGGGTGCAGCAGTCTGATAGCCCAGGTAACTGGAGGGATTAATGGGAAAGGCCTCTCTTGTCCTGGGGAAAGGAGAGCAGTACAGAATAGGAGGCATCCCAACAAGCTAGCAGAAAGCTCCACCTCAGCATACCAGGGGGAAATCCTGAACCACAAGTGGTGGAGCAGGCAAACACCAACACTTGGACTGCCCAGTGCTTCAGTACAAGCAGAGAAACCAGGAGAAACCAGGTCAAAAAACCACCATGTGCCTCGGCATTCTATGGCAACAAGGTATCCTAGTGCCTCAGCAAAACTCTGGGAAGTGCTCCATGGGTTCCCCCTAGGCAGAGAAACATCCAGCACCAGTGAAACATCCATCTGAAAGGAGCCAAAGAAAGTGAAAGGAAGGAAAGGCCAAGGTGAGTAGGCAACCTCCAGGGGTCAGACTACCCAATCCTACCCCTAGAGTTCCAGTGTTGCTGATTCCAACCCAATACCAGGTAACTATTTTACAGCTTCCAACTGCCAGCAGTTGAGGCCCCAGCACACAAACCAGTGACCAGGCCTTAGGCTCCTAGCACAAGAAGCTTGGGTCAGTGCCCACTGCTCCTCAGCAGTAGTGTTCAATCTCTTTAAAGGCCAGGAGATAAGCAAACACCATGAGCAAAAACAAATGTACTATAGATTCTTATTATGGCAACAGTGAAGATCAAGGCAGAGATTCTGAAGAGGACAACATGGTCAACAAACACACATCTAGAACCTCAAAAGGGAATATGAACTGGTCTGAAGCCCAAAAAGCCTTTTTGGAAGAGTTCAGGAAGGATTTTAAAAGTCAAAGAAGAGAGGTAGAAGAAAAATTGGGAAAAGAAATGAGAGGTATGCAAGAGAGAGTCAATAGCTTGGAAAAAGAAGGACAAAAATTAACTGTAGAAAACAAGCCCTTAAAAATACAATTGGCCAACTAGAAGAAAAAAAGTACACTGAAGAAAGCAACTCCTTAAAAAGCACAATTTGCCAAATGAAGGAGGTACAAAACATAATAGAAGAAAACAATTTGTTAAAAATTAGAATTGGGCAAGTGAAAGCTAATGACTGTGAGAGAGTGAGAATCAGTCAAACAAAAACAAAAGAATGAAAAAATAGAAGAAAACATAAAATACCTCATTGGTAAATGGTATTTGGAGGGTTCTGGGGAAAGCTCAGGTGAGTCTTTATGTTTACTCAACCATCTTGGCTCCACTTCTCTGAATAAACTTTTATTAAGCACCTAGTATATACTAGTGTCTAAATTAAGGTCTGTGGACAGAAAGAAAAGCAAAAATGATCTCTTATCTTAAGGAGCTTATACTCTCATAAGTGAGACAGGATGCAAAGTACACAAACACACACACGCACACACACACCTATATGCATGCATATATACACATATGCATACAAACATATACACATAGATATGCATGCACATACACATACATACACAATGCATGTATACACACATACATACATATATATACATGTGTATTTGTTTATATCTATGGATGGATTGTGCATGTGTGTATGTATATATATGTATACATATATGCACACATATATACATATATGTGTACACACTCATATGTGCATATATGTATTATGTAGAAAGGTAGATAAATTGGAGGAAACATTAAATGGAAGGTATTAGTATTCAAGGGGACTGAGAGAGTCTATTTTTAAAAGGTGATATTTTAGCAAGAATTCTAAGGATGTCAAAAGATCAGAAGGCAGAGACTATTCCAAATATGGAAGAAAGCCAGTAAAAAAGTTAAACAAGTGGGGCAATGGAGGATCTTATGTCATAAAATGCTTCATGTCAATAGAATGTAGATTTTGTAGAGGTGAGTAAGGTATAACAATACTGGATATATAGAAAGAATCCTGGTTAAAAGCATTTCAAAACCTAAACAGGTAACTTTATATTTGATCCTAGAGGTAATAAGGAACAATTGCAGTTTATTTAATTGGGTATAGGGTGAGCAACATAATCAGACCTGTACTTTAGGAAGATCACTTTGGTGGCTGAGTGTAGAATAGACTTGACTGAGGAAAGACTAGAACAGGGAGAACAATCAGCAGTCTTTTCTAATAGTTCCAATATGACATCATGAGATCCTGAACCAGTGTCACCAATGTCAGAGAAGAGAAGAGGATATATATGGAAAATGTTATGAAGTTGGAATCCATTGGACTTAGGAACAGAATGTTACAAGGGTGGAAGTTTAAGAAAGAATAAAAAGTCAAAGAAGACACCTAGCTTGTAAGTCTAGATGACAATGTGGATGGTAGAGCCCTCAATTGTAATATTGAAGTTAGAGAGTGTGCAGGGTTTTGGGGAAAAGATAATGGGTATGTTGAGCATATTGAGATTAAGATGACTACTGTTTAAGATCAAATTTGAGTGGTTGAATAGGTGATTAGAGATCAGAGACTGGGATTTAGGAGAAAGATTAGGGCTAGATAAAGAGTCATCTGCATAAACATGAAAATTGAGGAAGCTGAGGCAATGTAATAACTTTACAGATGAGGAAAGAAAATTCATAGAGGTTATATAAGTTTTGTAAAGTCACACAACTAGTGGAAGAGCACAACCTAATCCCAGGACTCCTATACATTAGGTTTCTACTCTCTTTTTTCACTTATTCTCTCATTGAGGTTCTAATATTGTCCAAAGGGATGGCAAGTTCCTTTCTGATACTCTTTTCTTCAATCCTTAGCAAAACATTCATCTTTTCTTCAACTAGTTTTAAAAGTCCTCTTAAAGCATGAAGAGGCAAATATCTTTACTCCATATGCCACTATCACTTTTATGCATCCAATATATCCTGCTCATATTTCTTTTCATAGTTGTGCATCTGAAAATGGTAATCATACAAATGAAAGACTCCTTCATGAGGATAGAAATCTGTGTGTTGAGGGGAGGGGTACTACTTTTTTCCCCCAAAATAAATACCTGGATGATGTAAAAACATTCTTCCATTAATTTACAATATTCTTTGGCAAAGAAAAATGGGCTTTTCCAATGTTTCACTAACAGACATTCTGGATAAAATAAAGTCAGAATATATAATATACTGGTTTTAATGTTGGTATTTGACTTCCATTATTCACTTGAACTATCTGCAGAAACCAGGGAGGACTATTATGAAAATTTGCTTTAGTACATTAGAGTAATAGTCTTTCATAAAAAGGACAGTATATATGAGTATTCTCCAGTGATGCTACTAAGCTTGAATAGCATATGATTTCCAAAACATATAGCTTTAATAGCTTTATAGTATTTTTTTCATAAGAAGTTAAATTCCCACACTGAATAACCTGAAAATCTCCTTGTACTTAAAGTAAGAAAATAAAATAGCATAATGTCATGCCAAGTTATTTTTGTGGTAATATTTACTTTTCTTCTAAATAACTTCTTCCACCATATCAAGTGGGAATAAAGCAAATTAAAGTCTGAAAATTAATATATAGTCAGAGCAGAACCCCACAGTGAAATGCAAAGTAAGATTCCTTTTTAAATTAAAAAAAAACACATAATGAATACTTGAAGGGAACATTCTATGGAAAGAATAAAGTTCTTTCTTAAAAATATTTTCCTCTTGCCAGAGTACTTTATAAAACCTCCAAGTGATCCATATTATTAGCCTATAGACATATGTAACATATAAAATTAAGTGGTAATGATATATGTTATCCATTTCAAAATGCCTTACACTTTGGAAAACTCAAATTTTTTTTAATACCATTGTCTTTACCATTTTAGTTTCATGTATCTCTCTAGCAGTCTGGTAAAGCCTCTGGCCCTTTCTGAGAAGAATGTTTTTAAATGCATAATTTAAAATATGCAAAACTACAAAGAAAAGCAGTTTGACTGAGAAACACATATAAAATTATATTTTAATGAGTTTGTTATAGAAATAAATGGTGAGAGGGCCAAAAGAAATTTTGCAGTGGAGTGTATGAACCTTACCAAAGATGGTATTGGTTCAGATAAGTAATACCATACACACATTACTGAGTGAAGTGAAGAGAGCCAGGAGAACATTGTACATGGTAACAGACATGTTATGTGATGACTAACTTTGATACACTTAGCTCTTCTGAGCAATACATGGATCTAAGATATCTCCAAAAGTTTCATGATGGAAAATGCTATCCACAATGAGAGAAAGAACTGTGAAGTTGTCCATCTTTGGAGAAAGAACTGGTGGAGGGTGCAGAGCAAAAATGGTGGAGGGAAGCCTGAATTCTCCCCAGTTTCCCTTAGAAACAACATTAAATCAAGCCTGCAAACCAATTCTGGAGCGACAGAACCCACAAAAAGACAGAGTGAAACATTTTTTCCAGCTTAAGATAACTTAGAAGGACTTTGGGAAAGGTCTGTCTAAATAGAGTAAAAGAGGAGCACAGCCCAGCACAGATGATAACTGGGCAAGCCAGTGGGAGGCTCTTAGCCACTGCATGGATTAGCAACCAAGGCACCTCCTTGGTCCTAGCTTAGCAAGCCAGCAGTAAGGCCTCCAGACTTCAGCTCAGGAGGCTAATTTTGAATCCTAGATCCCCAGCTCAACAGGCATGACTAGTCCAGGCCATCCCAAGCCCAGTGGGCAAGTCATAAACACCGGAGGGCCCAGTGTGGAAAGCCAGTGACCAGGTCCCTGGCACCAAGTATAAGAAATTTGGGATAGTGCCCCCTGTGTCACAGAAGCAGAGCTCAACTTAAAAAGTAACTACAAAGACTGAAAATAAGAAGAAACCAAAAAAGAAACAGATGAGACCCTGACCATAGAAAATTGCTGTAGCAACAGGGAAGATAAAAACACAAACTCAGAAGAAGGCAATGATGTCAAAATGCCTACATGTGAAGCCTCAAAGAAGAATATGAATTGGTTACAGGCCCAAAAAGTCCTCTTTTTGAGAGGGGAAAAAGGATCTTGAAAACCAAGTAAGAGAGGTAGAATAAAAATCATGAAAATAAATGGGTGTTATAAGAAAGAATTATGAAAAAAATGAGTCAGCAAGTTGGAAAAAAGGAGTATAAAAATTAACTGAAGGGAAAAAATCCTTAAAAACTATAATTGGCCAAATCAGAAAAAAGCCACTGAAGAAAAGAACTTTTTTAAATGTAAAATTGTCCAAATGAAATTTAAAAAAGGAGATACAAAAGCTAAATGAAGTAAATAATTCTGGAAAAATTAGAATTGGGCAAGTGGAAGCTAATTATTCTGTGACACCAAGAATCAATCAAGAAAAATCAAAAGAATGAAAAAAATAGAAGAAAATATGAAATAACTCACTGGAAAAACAACTGAACTGGAAAATAGATCCAGGAGATATAATTTAAGAATTATTGGACTACCTGAAAGCCATGAATCAAAAAAAGACCCAGGACAAATTTTTCAAGAAATTATCTTTACATGCAAATTCTATCAAACATTTAAAGAATAATTAATTCCAATACTATATAGACTATTTGGGAAAATAGGTGAAGAAGGAGTCTTACCAAATTCTTTTTATGATACAAATATGATGCTGATACCTAAACCATGAAGAGTTAAAACAGAGAAAGAAAATTATAGACCAATTTCTCTAATGAATATAGATGCAAAAAATATTAAATAAAATATTAGCAAATAGATTACAGCAACTTATCACAAGAATAATACACCATGACCAGGTAGGATTTATACCAGCAATGCAGGGCTGGTTCAATATTAGGAAAACTATTAGCATAATTGATCATATCAACACCAAAACTAATAGAAACTGCAGGATCATTTCAATAGATGCAGAAAAAGCTTTTGACAAAATACAACCCCCATTCCTATTAAAAACACTAGAGAGCATAGATATAAAAGAAGTCTTCCTTAAAATAATAAATAGCATCTACCTAAAACCTTCTGTAAGTATCATATGAATCAAGTTAAAAAACTACTTGAAATAATGAACAACTTTAGCAAAGTTGTAGGCTAATAAAATAAACATAAATCATCGGCATTTCTATATATCACCAAGAAAGCCCAAAAGCAAGAGACAGAAAGAGAAATTCCATTTAAACTTACGGTAGACATTATAAAATATTTGAGTCTACTTCCCAAAACAAAACCAGGAACTATATGAATACAATTACAAAACACTTCTCACACAAATAAAGTCAGATCTAAATAATTGGAAAGCATCGTTTGTTCGTGGGTAGGCTGAGCTAACATAATAAAAAAGACAATTTTACCTCAGCTAATTTACTTATTCAGTGCCATACCAATCAAGCTACCAAAAATTTATTTTATAGAGAGAAAATAATAACAAGATTCATTTGGAAGAACAAAAGGTCCAGAATATCAAGGGAACTAATGAAAAGAAATGCAGGGGAAGGTGGCCTACCCATTCCAGATCTTAAATTGTATTATAAAGCATCAATCATCAAAATTGCTTGGTACTGGCTAAGAAATAGAGTGATGGATCAGTGGAATAGATTAAGTATGCATGACACAGTAGCTAATGACTATAGTAATCTATTATTTGATAAACCCAAAGACCCCAACTTCTGGGATAATAACCAACTCTTTGAAAAAAAAATACTGCTGAGGGGGCAGCTAGGTGGAGCAGTGGATAAATCACCAGCCCTGATGTGTGTTCAAATTCAGCCTCAGACCAAACACTTGACACTTACTAGGTGTGTGATGCTAGGCAAGTCACTTAACCCCAATTGCCAAAGGAAAAAAAAACTGCTGGGAAAACTGGAAGAGTATGGCAGAAACTAGGCACAGGCCAAAATATCACACCATACACCAAAATAAAGGCAAAATGGGTTTATGATTTAGACATAAAGGCTGATACTATAATCAAACTGGGAGAGCAAGGAATAATTTACCTATCAGATCTATGGAAAACAGAAGAATTCATGACCAAACAGGAAACAGAGAACATTACGAAAGGCAAAATGGATAACTTTGAAGAGTTTTTGCTCAAACAAAGCCAATGCAACTAAGATTGGAAGGAAGGTAGAAAATTGGGAAAGAATTTTTACAACCAGTCTCTCTGATAAGGGCCTCATTTCTAAAATATATAGAGAATTAAGTCAAATTTATAAGAATACAAGTCATTCCCCAATTGAAAATGGTCAGGGGATGTGAACAGGCAATTCTCAGATAAAGAAATTAAAGCCTTCTATAGTTATATGAAAAAATGCTCTAAATCACTATTGATTAGAGAAATGCAAATCAAAACAACTCTGAGGTGCCACATCACACCTATTGGATTGGCCAACATGACGAAACAGAAAAATGATGAATGTTGGAGAGGATGTGGGAGAGTTGGAACACTAATGCATTGTTGGTAGAGTTGTGAAATGATCCAACCATTTTGGACAGCAGTTTGGAACCTTGCCCAAAGCGCTATAAGGATGTGCATACCCCTTGACCCAGCAATGCCACTTCTGGGGCTATATCCCAAAGAGATCATACAAATGGGAAGAGGACCCACATGTACAAAAATGTTTATAGCAGCTCTTTTTGTGGTGGCAACGAGTTGGATGTTGCGAGGAGGTCCATCAGTTGGGGAATGACTGACCAAGTTGTGGTATATGAATGTAACAGAATATTATTGTGCTATAAGACATAATGAACAGGCTGACTTCAGAAAAACCTGGAATGACTTGTATGGTCTGATGATGAAGTGAGCAGAACCAAGAGAACGTTGTACACAATAACAGCCACGTTATGTGATGACTAATATTGATAAACTTAACCCTTCCCAGCAATACAAGGATCTAAGACACCTCCAAAGGCCTCGTGATAGAAAATGCTATCCATATCCAAAGAAAGAACTATGGAGTTTGAATGCAGATCTAAGCATACTATTTGCCATTTTTTTTCTCTTCTGTTGAGTTTTATTTCCTCTTTCTGGTGGTTCCTCCTATTGGTTCTAATTCTTACAACATCACTAATGTGAAAATATGTTTAATAGAAATGTATATGTATAGCCTATATCAGATTGTGCACCATCTTGGGGAGTGTGGTGGAGAAGGAGGGGGAGAAAAATTTTAAACTCATATGGAAGTGATTGTTGATAAATCAAAATAAATTAATTAACAAAAAATAAACTATCAAAGAAAACTGCCTTGACATCCTACAACCATTATGTGAAATTATAATTGAAAGAATCTACTTATCATCTCCTGAAAGAGATGCAAAAATGAAAACCCCAAGGAATATCATAGCCAATTTCCAGAATTATCAAGGCAAGGAGAATATACTGCAAGCAGCCAGAAAAAAAAACAATTTATTTTTAATTAATTGATTAATTTTTAATTTTCAGTATTCATTTCCACAAAATTTTGAGTTCCAAATTTTCTCCCAATCTCATTGCTCCCCCACCCCAAGATGGAGTGTATTTTGAATGCCCCTTCCCATACTTTGCCCTCCCTTCTATCACATGCCCCTTCTCTTATCCCCTTCCCCTTCTATTTGCCTGTAGGGAAGGATAGATTTCTATACCCCATTGCCTGTATATCTTATTTCCTAGTTGCATGTGAAAACAATTTTTAACATTTGTTTTTAAAACATTGGGTTCCAAATTTTTTCCGTTCCTTCCTCCCCACCCACCCTCATTGAAATGGCAAGCAACTTGATACAAGTTATACATGTGTGGTCATGCAAAACACTTCCATAATAGTCATGTTGTGAAAAACTAACTATATTTCCTTTCATCCTATCCAGCTCCCCATTTATTCTATTCTCTCTTTTGACCCTGTTCATCCTTAGAAGTTTTTGCTTCTGTTTACCCCCTCCCCCAAATCTGCTCTCCCTTCTATCATCTACCCCTCTCTTACTCCCTTCTCCCCTATTTTTCTGTAGGGTAAGATAGATTTTCATATCCAATTGAGTATGTTATTCCCTCCTTAAGCCAAATCTGAGGAGAACAAGATTCACTCATTCCCTCTCACCTTCCCCTCCTACCCTCCACTGTAAAAACTTATTCTTGTCTGTTTTATGCGAGATAATTTAGCCTGTTCTGCTTTTCCCTTCTCCTTCTTGCAGTATTATCCTCTCTCACCCTTTAATTTTATTTTTAGATATCACCCCTTTATCTTCAACATCTCATGAGTTACAAATACCATCTTTCCATGTAGGAATGTAAACAATTCAACTTTAATAAATCCCTTATGATTTCTCTTTCCTATTTACCTTTTTATGCTTCTCCTGAGTCTTGTATTTGATAGTCAAATTTTCTATTCAGCTCTGGTCTTTTCATCAAGAATGCCTGAAAGTTCTTTATTTCACTGAATATCCATTTTTCCCCTGAAGGATTATACTCAGTTTTGCTGGGTAGATGTTTCTTCATTGTAATCCTATCTCTTTTGCCTTCTGGAATATCATATTCCAAGCCCTCTGGTCCCTTAATCTAGAAGCTGCTAAGTCTTGTGTTATCCTGATTATATTTCTACAATACTTGAGTTGGTTTTTTCTGGCTGCTTGCAATATTTTCTCCTTGACCTGAGAACTCTGGAATTTGCCTATACTATTCCTAGGGGTTTTCCTTTGGCGATATCTTTCAGGTCGTGATTGGTGCGTTCTTTCCATTTCTATTTTGCTCTCTGGTGCTAGAATATCAGGGCAGTTTTCCTTGATAATTTCTTGAAAGATGAGGTCTAGGCTCTTTTTTTTTATCATGGCTTTCAGGTAGTCCAATAATTTTTTCCTGGATCTACTTTCCAGGTCAATTGTTTTTCCAATGACATATTTCACATTCTCTTCTTTTTTTTCATTCTTTTGGATTTGTTTTACAATTTCTTGATTTCTGCTAAAGGCATTAGCATCAATTTGCTCTGTTCTAATTTTTAAGGAAGTATTTTCTTCAGTGAGCTTTTGTACTTCCTTTTCCATTTGGCCAATTCTGCTTTTTAAGGCATTCTTTTTCTCATTGGCTTTTTGGACCTCTTTTGCCATTTGGGTTAGGCTATTTTTTAAGGTATTATTTTCTTCAGTATTTTTTGGGTCTCCCTTAGCATGCTGTTGACTTGCTTTTCATGAATTTGTTGCATCACTCTCATTTCTCTTCCCAGTTTTTCCTCTACTTTTTTTACTTGTTTCTCAAAATTCTTTTTAAGCTTTTCCATGGCCTGGGACTCATTCATATTTTTCTTTGAGGCTTTGGATGTAGCAGCTTTGGCATTGTTTTCTTCTTCCTGTTGTATGGTTTGATCTTCTTTCTCATCAAAGTAAGATTCTATGGTCTGACTTCTGTTTTTTTGGTTTTTTGGTTTTTTGTGGGTTTTTTTTGCACAGTTTGCTCATGATCCCAGCCAATTACTTGACTTTTAAACTCTTTGTTAAGGTAGTCTTACCTTAACACTTACTTTACTTATCACTGCTTCCAGTGTGGAGAATGTACTTTTCCAAGCTTCCAGGGTGTGTGTGCAGTTCTTTTCAGAGATACTTCTAGGGACCTATAAATTTTCAGTTCTTCCAAGGTGGTATGATCAAATGTGAGCTGTTACTCCTTTCCTGGTCTCTGCTGTGGTCTATGAGAAACCACAAGCACTCTTTTCTGCCTTGTAACTGTGAGGAAGACTCCCTCTACACAACTGCCACCAGCTCCATCATGCCAATGCTCCTCCTCATCCTAGGACCACCACTCAGAACTGTGGCCCAGATCCAAGCATGGGCAAAGCAAGAGAATCCTGATTCAGTGTCAGCAAAGAGATCCCTGCCATTCCCCTCTGATCAGCCAATTGATTCCCCGCTTCTCTCCATGGGCTGAGAGATCCAGAGGTAGCCACCAGCCTGGAGCTGCACAAGCACTGGGTCCAGACCAAGCTCCTCTCTCACCATGGACCAAATGACTTTTCTTACTGAACTTCCAAGTTGTCTTTTTCATTTGTCGGTTGAGAATTCTAGAAAGTGCCATCGCTACCCATGATTCAGTACCCTGAGGCCTGCTCCAGGTTCACTGAGTACAGATCTTTGCCTGTGTTGCCCATTCTGAACTGTGTTCCTCTCCAAGCCCAGAGCAACAGGCCTTTCCAATCAACCATCCAGGTTTTCTTGGGGTGGAAATTTGTTTCACTCTGTCTTTTTGTGGGTTTAGCTGCTCTAGAATTTGTTTAGAGCCATTTTTATCAGGTATTTGGAGGGATTGTGAGGAGAGCTCACTCAAGTCACTGCTTTTACTCCACCATCTTGGCTCTGCCTCCCAGTTAGCTGTGTCAATTTTAATGATCTGAAAATATCACCAACAAAGACTTGAAAACATCTATAGGTAAAGTCTCAAAGAAACACACAGATTAAATGCAAAACCAACAAAACTCTAAGAAAAGCTAAAAAAGTGTTTTTTTTAAAAGAAGGGAAACTAATTTTAAAAATCAAATAAGAATTGTAATGAGAAAAGTGGTAAAATAAATATGATAAAATTCAACATTGGGCAAATGATAAAAGAGTTACAAAACCTCATTGAAAAAATGATTTATTAAAAAATAGAATTGGTTAAATGGAAGGTAATATTCTATAAGATGAGAAAAAAATAGAATAAATTCAAAAGACAAAAAGCTGATATGAAATATCTCACAGAAGAAAACTGAAGTGGAAAATAGAATGAGGAGAAATTGTTTACAAATTATTTGACAATTTGAACACCATGACAAAAAAACACTTAGAAATCTTATTTCAAGAAATTATAAAGGAAAATGCATAAATATCTTAAACAAGAAGGTAAAGTAGATGAAAGGATCTTCTGGTCATTCCTGAAGAAATCTCAAAATGAAAACTCCCAGAATATTAAAGCCTAATTCAAGATCTGTCAGGCTGAAAAAAAACTATTTTAAATACAGACATAAATTATAACTACAACTGTAAAGGAATATAGGACTTGAAATATTATTTTCCAGAAGGCAGATTACAACAAAGAATAACCTATCCAGAAAATTGACTCTAATCCTTCAGGAAAAAAACAAACAAACAGATATTTAATAAAATAGAGGACTTTCAAGCCTTCCTGATTGAGGGGGAAAACAAAGCTAAATAGAAAGTAAGAAAATTAAACTCAAGATTTAAGAAATACATAAAAAGGAAACAAGCAGGAAATCATAAGGGATTTAATAAGGTTAAACTGTTTAGACTCCTACAAAGGTAGATGATATATGTAACTTCTAAGACCATCACCTTCATTAGGACACTTAGAAGGAGTCTATTTTAGGGGCTATTAATGTGGATCAATTATGTTGGGATGATATCAAAAGAATGAAAGGGTGAGAAAGAGGGATACTCTGGGAGAAGGAAGAAGTGAGAGGAAAGGTGAAATTTTTCACATAAAAGAAGCATGCAAGGAATAATTTCTGTAATGGGAGGGAAATGGAAGTGGGGCTCTTTAGGTTGATCAAAACATTTATATCTATTTAGAGTTTGTCTTGGCATATGGTACAAAATGATGTAAACATAATTATTTCCAGACCACTTTCAAAATTTTCCAGTGTTTTTTTTCTTTTTTCTTTTAATAATGAGCCTTTTCCTGAGTAGTTAGAGTTTCATGGCTTATTGCACATCATGTGGGAAAATTGCAACACCAATGCATTGTTAGTGGAGTTTTGAACTGATCCAATCATTCTGGAGAGCAATTTGGAACTGTGCCCAAAGGCCTATAAAAGCATGCATGTCCTTTGTCACAGCAATTTGTATTGCTGTTAGATTTATATCTCAAAAATATTTAAAAAAAGGAACAGGACCTATAGGTCCAGAAATAGTTACCGCAGCTCTATTGGTACTCACAAAAATTGGAAATTGAGAGGATCCTCATCAATTGGGGAATGGCTGAACAAGTTGTGGTGTATGATTGTTATATATTGTACTATTTGAAAAGACAAGCAAGGTGGTTTCAGAAAAAAAAAAAACTTGGAAGACTTAAATGAACTTATGCATAGTGAAATTATTAGAACCAAGAGAACATTGTACACAATAGTAGCAATATTTTACAATGATCATCTATGAATGACTTAGATGCTCAGCAACAAAATGATCCAAGATAATTCCAAAGGACTTAAGATAAAAAAAATGCTATCTACCTCCAAATAAAAACTGATGCATTCTAAATGCAAATTGGAGCATATTTTTACAAAATTTCTTTTTCTTCTTTTTTTTTGGGTGGGTCTATTTTTTCTTTCACAACATGACTAATATGGAAATATATTCTGCATGACGGCATGTTTACAACCCATATCAATTTGCTTGCCTTATCAATGAGGAGAGATTAAAAATAATTCTCAGGGAATAAACAGGAAATTGAATGTCTATGATTTAGTGGAAGCTCTCTGTGGTAAGCACAAGTTTCCACCACCTTTATAGACTTGGTGTAATAATTTAAGATGTTATTTAATTATGTAATTTTCATAGGTGTGAGCATTGAGAAAGTTTGAATCTCATATTTCTTGGTAATAAGCGGTGAATTCTGAGACTGGAATAAGCATTAATTTAACTATTGCCCTATTTTGATATAATGATATTTAAAAGTTTAGAGAGAACTCAGAGATCATCCACAGTTGTCTCTTCATAGATGAATGCTTTCTATAAAATTCTATGCTAGTTGTCATCTAACTTGTTTTATAACTTCAAGTGAGGTGGCACCAACTACTACCTCTGGAAGACTCTCATTCCACTTTTGGATACACCTAATTGTTCACTTTCTAGGTCTCAAATAGTTCATTTAACTGCTTGAGTCCATTTTCTTTCCTGCAGTAGAATATAACCTCTTTAACAGCATGTACTATTTTCATTTTGAAGTACAATGATTCAAATATAGTAAGCACTTATGAAAATTCCTCTTGAATTGAAAATTTTCTTTTTGTTAAATATGCATTGCTTCTATGAAATATCTTTCTCTTGCAGCCTCTTCTGTCTTCTGTGGTAAAACAGAAATGCCTAATTCCTTACCCTTAAATCCTTTAAGTTTTTTTTTTTCAGTATCTTATCCATCCTATATCTCTTTTTCAAGCCAAGAATCCCTAGTTTTCTCAATCAGTCTTCTTCTAGCATTACTTCTAGAGCTTTCACTCTTCTAGTAATACTTTATTACTTGGATTGCTAGGATATGTTCTAGTTTGTTTATACTCTTACTAATATTTAGCTGCTACAACTAAACACGGTTTTCTAGATGTGGCCTGAACTGGACAGCATATAGCAGAACTATCATGAAATTGTATGCTAGATTCTATGCTTCTATTTATGGAGGGGGCACTGAAGCACAGAATCATAAAATGCCTTAGTCAAGTGTATAATTAGTAGGAACAAAAGCTGGGTTTGGCATGAGGATTTCTGTCTATTGTAATCCAGCACTGTTTTTGAAACACATCACTTCCTCCACTTTTTATCATATTCAATGGGAACCTACCATTACCTATTTTTAAGCACTCTATATTAAAAAAAAATAAAGACAATGAACACATTCCCATTAAAATGATATCCAATAAAATGATCTTATAAAACAACAAATTGTGTCATGGGTATTAAGCATGAACTTGAAGTCTATTGCCAGTATGTTTGCCTTGAGAATCTTGAGCTTGAACTGAACATAGCATGTCAGATAAGAAATGACCAGGAGAGAGTAAAGTTGGTCTATCTCCTACTGATTCCTGACCACTATCCCTTTCTTAATATAGTCTAGCTGCAGCATAACATTAGTGACAAATATGAAGCTAGCAAATATTTAAAACTCCCATCTTTGTCAGACAAACTATTGTAAAAGTGCCTCTACTAGCACATACTTATATAGATTATTTTTGTATTACAGTTTAAGATTTGGAATTTATCTCAATTAAATTGTGTATTCTTAGCTTTAATCTGTTATCCTATCCTGACAAGATTACTTTGGATGCTGATACTTTCATCTAATGTATTAGTTATACCCACCATTTTCATGCCATTTTTAAATTTGAAAATCATATCATTTATTTATTTATATAAATATTTGGATAATATTTGGATAAATATATTGGATATGTTGGATCTGACACATAAATAAATGTGTCAAAATTGTAAAATATATTCCTGGGACATTTCATTGGAACCCAGTTTCTAAGTTAACCTCAGGAACCTCCCAAAGAAGAATATGTGATATGATACACTTAGGTACATATTATCAAACTTCAGTGTTAATGTCATATGTGAAAAATATACTGAACTCTTCTAGAAGTATATGAATCACTTGACAAAGAATAATGACAAGGGCTGCAGAGAACTCTTCAATTAGTAACTCAGCAAATAAACATTTATTAAATGCTTATGTGTCAGGTACCACACTGAACTCTGAAAACATAAAGAATGGCTAAAAATAGTATCTTCAGGTAACTCTCATTTTAATCTGGGAATAATTTTGTGAATAACTAAATATTTTTATTGTTAAGTCATTTATGTTGTGTTTGATTATTTGTGACTCCATTTGAGGTTTTCTTGGCAAACAAACTGGCATGGTTTGCCATTTCCTTCTCCAGCTCATTTTACAGAAGAGTGAAGTGAGGCAAACAATGTTAAAGGACTTGCCAAGAATAACACAACTAGTAACTAAGTGTCTAAGGACAGATTTAAACTCAGAAAGTTGACTCTAGGCTTAGCACTCTATTCACTGTGCCACCTAGCTGCCCCTGTAATGAGATAATTCTATGAAAAATACAACATAAATGGGAGGTAATATCAGAATGGAAAGAAGGGCAATTTAAGAAGTTGGACTGTTATGTTTTTAAAATAAAACATATGGGCCATACTATCATTCTTATCTGCCCCATGCAATGCATGTACTCCCTAATGATCAGAAATTGATATTTGAGAATGAAATAGATTTTGAAAATTTTACAGAGATTACAACCACTTCAAGGCAGTCCTCAAACAACCAGTAAGCCTTCTAGCTAAAAAGATAAATATTTAAAATAAACAAGAAAAAAGATTTGCTCAAAATGTAAAAGTCCTGGAGCAATATACTGTATAAATAAGTAAATGTTTCAGAAGAATATTTCAGAGAAATGGAAGAGGAAAAATACAATTTAATAAAAAAGTAAGTCCAAAAAGCAGAAAATAATAGTCCAGATTGATCCCATGGCTCTAATCCCTGATTTTGTCCAAGTGAAACAGCTACTAATAGGAAAAAGAATAACTTTCCTTAGAGCTGTTAAAATGGATTAATAAATAAAAATGCCTATGGGATAAGGAAGTGTGTGTGTATATATATAAACTTCTTATATATATATATATATATATATTAGAAGGAAGAAAGAAAAGATGGAACAGTAACTAATTAAGTAATTAATTTAGCATAATGACTATAGTACCTGATATAAGACAAAATAATCAAAAATTGGCTAAAAAGATGAATCCATCAAAAATGCTGCTTATAGGAAGTCCATTTATCAAGAAAATTATAATAAATCTAAATTAGTTTAAAATTTATGTGATAGCAAAGGCAAGTTCAAATACAAAATATTTAACGAAAGAAAGTTTTTATGTTAGAAAGTTCTATTAAAATAAGAGTATATTATGTAAAATTTTATTAAGTCTGCAGCAAAATAATGAAGGGAATCCTCACAATTTTGCAAGGAGAATACAATTTTTAAATAGTAGGGCTGGGGGTTAGAATAGAGATTTTAAAATCCCATTACCATTATAAGAAAAATAACACTATTAGATAAATAAGAAATCATAAAGCTATAGTATGGGGAAAAACAGTATTAGGTAGATATTAGGAAACAATTCAGTTAGTTAAAAAACATATTTTGCTGTCTTCCCTCATAGAGCACACGGAAGATAAAAAAAGATCACATTGGTGCAAAGATATCAATAAATATTAAAAGGAATTATACTTATTGACCATGATATAATAAATCATTGATAAATAATAATGTAGTGGACAAAATTTGTAGTAGTATAACCTGTTAATTGAAAGGGAAAAGGTAAAAATAAACATCTATAGATATATATGTACATATATAATATGCACATTTATACATATATAAAGAAAATTTGATAAAGATATTACATATTAAAATCTAGATAATTCTTAGAATAATTTAAATCCCTCAATATCCTGACCAATTTCAAATGTCATTTTAGGAATCACAAAAATAACAATGAGGTCTGGGAAAGAAATGGAAGGAATAAGCTTTGGGAATGAAGAAGTATAATTATATTTGTTTGTCAAGATCATGATTGTATTTACCTAAAATACCTAAGACAGTCAACAATAATAAAGATCATAAATATCTTTAGTCAGATACTGATATATAAGAAAAACTATAAAATTATCTGTATTTTTTCCACAAGACAGTTAAGCAGGAAAAGGGAGAAGCTAATAGAAAATGAAATATCATTTATGATAATCAATAATTTGAGTATTAATTTATCATAACATAATAGATGGACAGAACGATCACTTCAAAATGACTTCGAAAGAAATCAAGGAATGACTGAAGAAATGGTGTTATTATCTCATGGTTAAAAAAAGCAAATATGGCATTGCTTTAAAAAAATATTCAATGCCCATTAAATATCAATGAATTATTCCACAGAATATACAAAATCATAGTAAAATTAAGGTTTAAATAGTGAAAGGAATATCAAAAATTATAGAAAACTAGTGACAGAAAAGTATTATAGGTAAATAATCATGGTAACAGCTCACAAAATGTACAAAAACAATGCTAATAAAAAGTTGTATGCTACAAAAATTTTAAAAAGCAGATGAGAATAGAAAACAGAAATCAAAGTTCAAGAAGGAAGGATACTTGTGAATGAAAGCATAAGTCAAAATATTTGTGGGGCAATTGGATTTGTAGAATAGAATGATGTGTGGTCACAGAAGACTACATATGAATAGCTAGCAATATATGTAACCATAGATACAGATATGGCAATAAAGATGTAGATGGAGATGTTATTGTAGGTTTTTAGATAATACACACACACACA
>NW_020947186.1:2121801-2136801 GCF_900497805.2 Vombatus ursinus
TTGGGAAGACCTGAGTATAAATCATGCCTCAGACATCGACTAGCTGTGTTTCTTAACTAGCAATTGTCTAACTTCTGTTTGCCTCAGTTTCTTCATCTATAAAATTAGAATAATAATAGTACCTACCTCAGAGGGATATTGTGAGGCTCAAATGTGATCATTGTAAAGCACTAAACTCTGAGCCTGGCACCAAGTAAGAGCTATATATATGTTAGCTATTATTATCTATACATATACATGTGTGTATGTATGTATGTATGTATGTATGTATGTGTGTTTATCATCTATCTATTGAAAGATAGATATATCTATATATGCAAACACATACACATTTAAAATATATTTTATTTAGTGCAATATTCATTAAAATATCAATGCATTATTCCACAGAAATTATTTTATCACTAAGTATACCAATATGAATATATATGCATTATGCCTCTATCAATATTTACATCATCAACATCTATTTATCCATTTTACTAAATTTGTCAGACTTATTGTCATAAGATTGGTAAAATAACTCCTAATAATTGCTTTAAATTCATCTTCATTGGTAGTTCATTTACCTTTTTAAATTTTGAGGTTGATAATTTCATTTTCTTCTTTATTTTTAAATCAAATTAACTAATAGTTTACTATATTGTTTCAAAATAAGTCTATCTCCTACGTATTTTAGTTTAATTTTTACATTCAATTTTAATAATCTTTCTTTTAAATTTCAGCATTTCTATTTTAATATTTAATAAAAGACTTTTTTATTTCTTCTTTTTCCTGTGTTTTTCAGTTGCCTGCCTTTTATTGGTTTAATATTTCTCTCTTTTTCTGATGGAAACATTTTCATATATGTCTACCTTAAGTAGTACTTCATCTACATCTCATAAATTTTAGTATATTGTCTCAGTATTATCACTATCCTGAATGAAATTATTGATCATTTCCCTGATTTTTTCTTTGACCCTCTCATTCTATAGGATTAGATTATTTAGTTTCTGATTAATTTCATATCTACACTTACAAGGTCCTTTTTGAATGCAATTTTATCACCTTATGGTCTCAAAACTGTGCATTTATTATTTCTGTGATTCTACAATTGTTTTTTATGCCTTAATATATGACAATTTGGTGAAGGTAGCATGTATAGCTATGAAGAGACTATACTCTTTCCTATTCCTTCACATTTTCTCCAGAAGTCAATCTTTTTTTTTAAATTTCATATTAGTCTTTTCATAAAGAAAAAATTAGAAGAATCAGGAGGATAAATGATACAGAAGAAACAAAACAAAACAACCAACAAAAGACAGCAAATATTATGCTTCCATTTGCATTTAGAGCCCAAAGTTCTTCCTCTGGATGTAGATAGCATTTTCCATCATGAGTCTTTTGGAGTTGTCTTTGATTGTTGCACTGCTGGGAAGAGCTAAAACTATCAAAATTAGTTATAGCACAATTTGCTATTACTGTGTACAATGTTCTCCTGGTTCCTTTGCTCACTTCACTCAGCATCAGTTCATATTAGTCTTTCCAGGTTTTTCTGATGTTTGCCTACTCATCCTTTGTTATAGCACACTAATATTCCATTATATTCCTATATCACAACTTGTTCAGCCATTCCCCAATTGCTGGGCATCCCCTTGGTTTCCAGTTCTTGTTCACCATAAAAAGAAATACTATAAATATTTTTGTACATGTGGTTCTTTTTTCATTTTTGATGATCTCTTTGGGATACAAACCTAGAAGTGGCATTCCTGGGTCAAAGGGAATGTACAGTTTTGTAACCCTTTAGGCAGAGTTCCAAATTGTTCTCCCCAATGGTTGGATCATTTCACAACTCCACCAGCAATGCATTAATATTGCAATTTTCCCACATGTTCTCCAACATTTACCATTTTCCCTTTTTGTCATGTTAGTCAATCTGATAGGTGTGATGTGGTATCTGGGAGTTGTTTTACTTTGTATTTCTCTAATCTATAGTGATTTAGGGCATTTTTTCATATGACTATAGATAGCTTTAATTTCATCATTTGAAAACTGCCTGTTCATATCCTTTGACCATTTATCAAATGGGGAATGACTTGTATTCTTATAAATTTGACTCAGTTCTCTATGTATTTTAGAAATGAGGCCTTTATCAGAGATACTGGCTGTGAAAATTGTTTCCCAGCTTTCTGCTTCCCTTCTAATCTTGGTTGCATTGGCTTTGTTTGTGCAAAAACTTTTTAATTTAATGTAATCAGACTCATCCTTCTTGCATTTCATAATATTTTCTGTCTCTTGTTTAATCATAAATTCTTCCATCCTCCATAAACCTGACAGGTAAACCTTACCTTGCTCTCCTAGTTTGCTTATAGTATCAGCTTTTATATTGAAATCATTTACCCATTTTGACTTTATATCGGTATATGGTGTAAGATATTGGCCTATGCCTAGTTTCTGCCATATTCTTTTCCAGTTTTCCCAGTGATTTTTGTTAAATTGTGATTTCTTATCCCAGAAGCTGGAGTCTTTGGGTTTATCAAAACGTAGATTACTATAGTCATTGACTATTATGTTTTGTGTACCTAACCCATTCCACTTATCCACTACTACCAAATTGTTTTGAAGATTGCTGCTTTATAGTATAGTTTTAGATCTGGTATGGTTAGGCCACCTTCACTTGCATGTCTTTTCATTAATTCCCTTGATATTCTGGTTTGTTCTTCCAGATGAATTTTGTTATTATTTTTTCTAGCATTATAAAATAATTTTTGGTAGTTTGGTTTGTAAGACACTGAATATGTAAATTAACTTTGGTATAATTGTTCCAGAAGTCAAACTTATCTAACCTCTCTAAAATCCTATTCATCCCTTTAACTTCCTATGATTAGACATATCTTCTTCTGAGAGGAGGTAAGTTGATGTTCCTTCCTAGTTTTGTGTTCTTATCTATTTTCTTCTGTAACTCATTTTACTTTTCCTTAAGAATTTGGATGCAATGCAATTTGGTTTCTATATGTTTAGTATTGTTATTACTTGATTGTCTTTTGTACCTTTTAAAATATAGTTTTCATGATTATTAGGTCTATTTTTTTCTTTTGCTTTGTCTGAGTTTGATTGCTATTACTGCATTTTTTACTTAAAGCATAATAATTTTTGGTTCAGTCTCATTTTAAATCTTATGTGTCTTTTTGTTTCAAGTGTATTTCTTATAAACACCTTATTATTATATTTTGGTTTCTAATCCATTTTTTTCTCTCTGCTGTCTTTTTATGAGTGAGTTCATTCTTCATTCCATTTACATTCACAGTTATGATTACTAATTATAGGTTTTCTTATTTTCTGTTCTCTCTCTCTCTCTCTCTCTCTCTCTCTCTCTCTAACTCTCTGTCTGTCTCTGTCTCTCCCTGTTCCTGTCTCTCCTTAAAAGTCTGTTTTGCTTATAACCAAAGCCTCCTTTTATCTGGACTCCCTCTTATCACTTGCCTACTTTTCTTAGCCATTCCTTTTTATCTTTACAATTGGGTTAGATATATTCCTATACCAATCAAACTCTGTGTGTGTGTGTGTGTGTGTTCATTCCTTTTCTTAAATTAGTTTATTTGAGATTGAAGTCTAAGCATTACCCCACATTTCCCCTTCACTATAAAAACTCTTCCTTGTACAGTTTGTTTCTGTGTGATAATGTTCTCCATTTTTCTTCTGCCTTCCTCTTTTTCCCAAGGTATCCTGTTTCTCAACTTTCCACATTAAAAAAATACAACACTCAGATAAATGCCTTCTATTTGTATAGATGCCTTCTTTCTTCCCTAATAAAGATATAATTCTCAGGAGATACTGGTATGAACATTCCATATAGAAATGCAAACAGCCTAAGTTTATTAATTTCATTATGATTTCTCAATGATGTTTACCTTTTCTAAGTGCTTCTCCTTAGACTTGTGTTTGAATGTTAAGTTTCCTACTCAGCTCTGGTCTTTCCATCAGGAATTATTGAATGTTTTCTTTTCCTTCAAACATCCATTTTAGCCTGAAAGACTGTATTCAGTTTTGTTAACTAGGTTTTTTTTTAATTTTAACTTTTTTTTTCTCTTTTTCTAAACTCTGCTTCTTTACTGTGGTAGCTCCTACATTTTATATTATCTTTACTATGGTTTCACAATATTTGAATAGTTTCTTTCTGCTTATTTGCAGTATTTTCTCCTTGACTTGGGAGCTTTGAAATTTGGCTACAATAATTCTGGGAGTTTTCTCTTTGTGATCTCTTTCAGGATGTGATCAGTGTATTCTTTGAATTTAATATATGCCCTCTCGTTCTAAGATATTGGGGCATTTATTTTCTTTGCAATTCCTTGAAATACTATGTACTGGCTCTTTTTTTAATTATGACTTTCAAGTACTTCAATAATTCCAAAATTTTCTCTCCATTTATTTTCCAGAGCAGTTGTTTTTTGAATGACATATTTCCTATTTTCTTCTATTTTGTTTTCATTCCTTAGATATTTCTTGATGTCTCATGGTGTCATTAGATTTCACTTGATCTACTCTAAATTTAAAGGAATTATTTTATTCAGTGAGATTTTTGTAGCTCTTTTTCCATTTTGCCAATTATGCTTTGTAAAGAATTACTTTTTTCATTTAAGTTTTGTATATCCTTTACCATTTGGACAACTACTTTAATAAGTTATTTTCTTCAGTGTGTTTTTTTGTTTTTTGCCTCTCTTACCAGCTCTTAATATTCTTTCCAGAATTTCTTGCACTGCCCTCATTTTTTTCTCTAGTGTTTCTCTAAATTGTAAAAATAAGGTGCGATTTTTTTGTTTTTGTTTCTGTTTTTGTTTTTGCTATTTTTATCACTGTCTTTAACACTCCCAGTAATTCTTTTTTAAATTAATTTATTTTGATTTATCAAAAATCAATTCCATATGCTTTTGAGTTTAAAATTTTTCTCCCCCTTCCTCCCCACCACCCTCCCCAAAGGTGACACACAATCTTATATAGGCTATACATATACATTCCTATTAAATATATTTTCACATTAGTGATGTTGTAAATAAGAATTAGAACAAATAGAAAGATCCACCAGAAAGAGGAAACAAAACACAACAGAAGAAAAAAAAATAGCAAATAGTATGCTTTGATCTACATTCAAACTCCACAGTTCTTTCTTTGGATATGGATAGCATGTTCCATCACAAGGCCTTTGGAGATTTCTTAGATCCTTATATTTCTGGGAAGGGTTAAGTTTATCAATATTAGTCATCACACAATGTGGCTGTTATTATGTACGACATTCTCTTGGCTCTGCACATTTCACTCAACATCAGACCATATGAGTCTTTCCACGTTTTTCTGAAGTCAGCCTGTTCATCATTTCTTATAGCACAATAGTATTCCATTACATTCATATACCACAACTTGGTCAGCCATTCCCCAATTGATAGGCATCCTCTCAATTTCTAATTCTTTGCCACCACAAAAAGAGCTGCTATAAATATTTTTGTACATGTGGGTCCTTTTCCCATTTGTACAATCTCTTTGGGATATAGCCCTAGAAGTGCTATTGCTGGGTCAAAGGGTATGCACCTTTTGATAGCCCTTTGGTCATAGTTCCAAATTGCTCTCCAAAATGGTTGGATCATTTCACAACTCCACCAACAATGCATTAGTGTTCCAATTTTCCCACACCTTCTCCAACATTTTCGTTTTCTGGTTTTGTCATCTTGGTCAAGAATTGCTTTGGTTGCATCCCATAAGTGTTGTTATGTTTTCTCATTATTGTCATTCTCTTGGTTAAGTTATGGGTTTTTTATGATTTTTTGTTTTATTAACTCATTCTTTAGGTTACATTATTTAGTTTCCAAATCATTTTCAGTCTATATTTCCATGGCTCTTTATTATACCAATTTTTTTAATGAATCATGATCTGAAAAGGAAGCATTTAATATGTCTGCCTTTCTACATTGGATTGTGAAGTTTTACGCCCTACCACATGGTCAATTTTTGTGTAGGTACCATTAACCAATGACAAACTGGCATATTTCTTTCTACCCCCATTCAATTTTTTTCCAGAGGTCTACCATATCTAACTTTTCTAAAATGCTATTTACCTCCTTAATGCCTTTCTTGTTTATTTCCTGATTAGATACATCTAGTTCTGAGAGGGGAAAATTGAAGTCCCCCACTAGTACAGTTTTGCTGTCTATTTCTTCCTATAACTCTTTTAACTTCTTTTCTAAGAATTTAGATGCTATACCACTTGGTGCAAATGTGTTTAGTATTGATGTTACTTTATTGTCTATAGTACCTTATGGCAAGATGCTCTTTCCTTCTTTATATCTTTCAATTAGATTGATTTTTTCTTTTACTTTGAAATCAGGATTGTTTCTCTGTTTTTTTTTTACTTCAGCTGATGCATAATATATTCTGTTCCAGCCTTCTACCTTTACTCTGTGTGTATCTCTCTGCTTCAGATATGTTTCTTGTAAACAACATATTGTAGGATTCTAGTTGTTTATCTACTCCGCTATCTGCTTTCTTTTTATGGGAAAGTTCATCCCATTTACCTTCACAATTATGATAACTAACTTTGTCTTTCTCTCCATCCTCTTTCCACCCCATTAATACTTTTCTCTCTCCTTTCACTATTTCCCTGCTCACCAGTATTTTGTTTCTGACCACCATTTCCCTTAATTTTCCTTCCCTTCTATTAGCCCAGGTTCCATTTTCTTTCCCCTTTCTCCTACTGCTTCTTCCCTTCTTTCTTTCCTGTCTTCAGTCCATCCTCTCCCTTTTCTTTCCCCTTTCCACTCCTACTTCCTTATAGAGTGTGATAGGTTTCTATAACCAACTGAATGTGTATGTTTTTTTTTCCTCTCTTGAGCCAAATTTGATGAGAGTAATGTTCAAACAATGCTCACCTCCATCCTTCTTTCCCTCCACTGTAGTAAGTCTTTATACCTCTTCCTGTGATGTAATTTATTCTCTGTTACCTCCCCCATGCCTCTTGTCCCAAGATAATCCTTTTTTCACCCCCTAATTATTTTTATCATCACATAAAATTCAACTTATTCCAACACCCTCTGTCCATGTACACCCCTTCTAAATGCCATTATAAAGATACAGTGATCAAGAGTTACAAGTGTGACCTCTCCATGTAAGGAAGTAAATAGTTTAACCTTATTGAAAAACATGTTTGTTTGTTTTTCTTTCCCATTTACATTTTTATGCTTCTCTTGAGTCTTCTATTTGAAGATCAACTTTTTTCTGTTCAGTTCTGTTTTGTTTTATTTTTTTAATCAGGAATAATTGGAAGTCCCCCATACCATTGAATATCCATCTTTTCCCCTGAAAGATTACACTTAATTTTGCTGCATAATTCTTATTTTTAATCCAAACTCCTTTGCCTTACTGAGTGTCATATTTCATGCCCTGTAATCCTTTAATATAGAAGTTGCTAAATCCTGACTAATGCTAACTGTGGTTCCATGATATTTAAATTGTTTCTTTCTAGCTGCTTGCAGTATATTCTACTTGATCTGATAACTCTGGAATTTGGCTATGACATTCCTTGGAGTTTTAATTTCCTGGTCTCTTTCAGGAGGTGATTGGTGGATTCTTTCAATGACTATTTTACCCTCAATGACTATTTTTACCTTCAATGACTATTTCCCTTGACAATTTCTTGAAAGATGCTGCCCAGGCTCTTTTTTATCATGGTTTTCAAGTAGACCAATAATTCTTAAATTATCTCTCCTAGAACAATTTTCCAGGCTAATTGTTTTGTTTTGTTTTGTTTTTTTTCAATGAGGTAGTTTACATTTTATTCAATTTTTTTTCATTCTTTTGATTTTGTTTGACTGATTCTTGATGTCTCATAGAGTCACTAGTTTCTACTTGCACAATTCTTCTTTTTAATGAACTGTTTTCTTCAGTTAGCTTTCTTTTTACCTCATTTTCCCTTTGGTCAATTCTGCTTTTTAAGTTCTTCCTTTTCCAATCTATTGACTCTCTCTTGCATAACTCTTATTTCTTTTCCCACTTTTTCTCCTACCTCTCTTATTTGACTTTTAAAAAACTTTCTTGAGCTCCTTCAAGAAGGCTTTTTGCACTTACAACCAATTCATTTTCCCCTTTGACGTTTTGGATTTCAGTATAGCGTCAATGCTATCCTCTTCTGAGTTTGTGTTTTGATCTTTCCTGTCACTATACTAATTCTCTATCGTCAGTACTTTTTTGTTTTGTTTTGTTTTGTTTTGCTTTTTTTCTCATTTTGTTTGCCTATTTCATAGTTTTTGAAGTTGGACTCTCCTGCTGCATCACAGGGGACATTGTCCTAGTCTTTTTTTGCTGGGGTTCAGGGGCTGGGTCACTAGCTTTGTGCCCTGGAGGCTCAGATGCTGGTTGCTGGAGGATGTTACAGCTTACTTAGTGCTGAGCTGGGGTCATAGTGGTTGTGTCTGGTGTGTGATGAGGCCAGGTGGGGTTTTTCTGCATTTTCCTGGGGCTATGCTAAAGCACAGGGAGGTCTGGCTACTGAAAGATATTTGCTTTCCCTTGGCTGTACTGAAATATATGGAGGTTTATTCCTGGAGGATATCTGCCCACCCAATGCTCTTCTGGCAAACATGGTGATTCTCAAAGCTAGGGTCTGTTGTTTGCCCTGGCTATTCTAAGCCATGTGCAGGATCCTGGTGTTGGCATTTCCTGCTCCACTGTCCTGGGTCTCAGGATCTCCTGCTGGTTTGTTGAGGTGGAGCCTGCCCCCAACTTGCTCAGATGCTTCCTGTCCTGGGCTGCACTTGCCTTTTACCGAAGCAGTACGGACTTTATTTGCTGATCCTCTAAGTTTCCTGGATCAAATGACTGGTCACCCCTTGCTCTCTGCTGGCTCTGCTATTCCAGGATCTGTTCTGAAGTGCTATTTTATGCGTGTTCAGGATGAGAATGGTAGAGGAGCAGCAATCTACTTCTTGCTTCACCATCTTGGCTCCTTTAAATGTACTCAGAGCTCCTTTTCCTATTCAGATTTGCCCTTGTTTACTCTCCCCCTCCCAGCTTGGAGAGGCCCTAATCTTTTATCCAACCAGATATCAGATAATCTAATGTTATATTGCTTTTACAAAAAACAAATTGGCCTTATTTGATTGTTTTCAATGTATAAATTCTGTCTCCTCTATTCAGGGTCCTGGCATAAGCTGAGGAGGTCTGGTTCCAGTTTGTTGCGCAATGTCATGCATTGCTTAATAAATATTCTCAGAAGATTGAACCTTTGTTTTCCTCAGTCATTTCATCTTTCATCCACTACATCTTCCTCTTACCAAGCTTGTTATCCATCTGCACTGTCTGCTGCTTTGAATCAGAGGTTATCTCATAGATTTTGAAGATAATGTTAAATTGTAGGCCCCAAGATTTAGATGAGATGGTGTAAAACACAAAACAAAAGAAAACAACTTAGAGAAGGCCTTGAGGGAACAACAAAACAATAAGTATGGGACTGGTAGATGATGGTCCTTAATCAGAGTCTAGATTACTTCTTAAAGGATGTATGCTTTTATACAGGTTGTGCCCTACTACTGAAATAGATTTGTTCTTCACCTCTTTTTAATAAATTGCTTTCAGCCTTAAGCTGCAGGTGCCACCCCATATGCTTTCATTACTGCTCTGGGCAGTTCTAAGTATCAATTTAAATTATACATGCATGCATATATATATATATATGTACACACATGTATGTATATATGTATATGTATGTAATTGTGTGCATATATATGCATGTGTGTATATCTATCTATCTATATCTATATCTATCTATCTATATGTATGTATGTATGCATGTATATACTTGTAATAATGTTTATCATGTGTTCTTTGAAGGTCGAGACTATTTTTTTAACTACCCCTACAGTAACTTATACAGAAGGGATATTTAATAGATGTTTATTAAATGAATAAAATATTGCACAAGCGGTTCTTGTTTGTGTTATCATTGGACTATATGGCCTCTTACATCCCTTTCTACTCTGACAATCTATGATTTTATGGAAAATAGAATGATTATTTAAAGAGATAGAAATATTGGGACAGTAACAGATATGAACAATTTACAAAAGCCTTTGAAGTTTATTCAAGGAAATATTATATTCTGAATTTCTAGCACTGAGAATAAAATTAAACCAAAATTGAGATTTATATTAGACATAAGAAAAACTTTCTTGATAGGAAAAATTAAAATTCAAAATACGCTACCAAACAGTATTGTAGAATCACCTTCCCTTAATAAGAAATAGCTCACATTTATATTATACTTTGGGGATACAATGTGTTTTCTTCATGTCATCCATATTAAGTATTGTGAATGATTTTATTACCCTTTTTTGAATGAGGAAATAGAAGGATATTCAGTAACCTTTCTAAGGATCAAATGAGATAATATATGTAAAATGCAGAGCAAAGTGCCTGGCATATAGAGGGTATTATACAAATGCTAACTCATTTTATTATACTTATTTATTATAGTTATTGATATTATTATTATCATTATTTACCAAACATCACCATTCTTAGGAAACTAATAATCCCTCCTCAATACACAATCTGTATCAAAACCAGTACTAAGTGAGAAAATATCCAGCAGCCACCTATTTTTAAGTCCTGCAGAATGTCTTTACCTTTCTTTCTCCATGAATCTGGGATATTTTCTTACCTTGTAAGTATCCTATTCTCTTCAGTTCCTGTGCTCTGCTTTTCATCATATTTCCTTAGTAAGTAAAACTTTCCCCAGCATCCACAGACAACTATGTCTTTCTTCTATAGCAGAAATGAGCTAGAAAAAATATGTAATTTTTTTTTGATTCACCAATCAAGACTAATTTTATTTTTGAAATCTCTCTGGAGAAGGTATAAGCCTTTTTGGTTGTAAGTTCTTCTTCGATTCTACCATTTTTTTCTCCACCATACCAAACTCTTTGAGTGATTACATATCACCTCCTGGAGGTTCCATAATGTTCCTGAGATAGGTGTAAACACTGTAATATATTCCATAAAGTTGAAAATAACAATGAGAAAAGATGATTAATACATTTAAAATCATTGATCCTGAGCTAACTAAGAAGTAATTAATCGGTAATGGCAAAAAGGAAAGAAAATAGAAATCACATCAACATTGATTTTTAGTAATTTTATATAGCTATTTAACTGATGTATTTTTTTTTTCAAGAAAACAAAAAGGGGGACTTCTGCTTCTGGGAGCCAAGATGGTGGAGTAAGAAGTGAGTCTCTCTTACCTTCCCCTATTAACTCCTGAAAGCCCAGAAAATATCACCCCAGGGAAAACCCTGGAACAGCTGAACCAGAACAAAGATGGGGTGCAGCAGTCCAGTAGCTCAAGTAGCTTGAGAAAGTAACTGGAAAGGCCTCTCTTACCTTGGGGGAAGGGGAGCAGTACAGAACAGAAGGCATCCCAGCAAGGTAGTGGAAAGCCCCACCTCAGCATACCAGAAAGAGATCCTGAAGCCCAGGTGGTGGAACAGGCAAACACCAACATCTGGACCCCTGACTGCCTCATTGATGGTGGGGAACTGGTGGAAACCAGCTCAGAAAACCACCAGGTGCCTTGGCATTCTGGAGCAACTGGCTCTCCCAGTACCTTAGCAAAACTAAGGGAAACAGTACTCCAAAAGGCCCCAGGTGGATAAATACCCTACAACATCCATCTGAAAGGAGCTGAAGAAAGCAAAAGGAAGGAAAGGCCTGGGTGAGCAGGAAATCTCCAGGAGCTACACTACCCAATTCTACCCCTAGAGTTCCAGTGTTGCTGATTCCAGCCCAACACCAGGTAAACTGCCAGAATCCTACAGCCTCCAACTGTCAAAGCCATGGACCAGGCCCTAGGCTCCAAACACAAGAAGCTTGGGTCAGTGCCCTCTGCTCCCCATCAGGAGAGCCCCAATCTCCTTAAAGGCCAGGAAATAAGTAAACACCATGAGCAAAAAGAAATGCATGATAGATTCTTATTATGGAAAGAATGAAGATCAAGGCAGAAATTCTGAAGAGGACAACATTGTCAACAAACCCACATCTGGAACCTCAAAAGGGATATGAACTGGTCAAAAGTCCAAAAAATCTTCTAGAAAGAGCTCAAGAAGGATTTTAAAAGTCAAATAAGAGAGGTAGAAGAAAACTTGGGAAAGAAGATGAGAGGGATGCAAGAGAGAGTCAATGGCTAGAAAAGGAAGGACAAAAATTAGCTGTAGAAAACAAATCCTTAAAAAATACAATCGGCCAACTGGAAAAAAGAAAAGGACACTGAAGAAAGCAAGTTCTTAAAAAGCATAATTGGCCAAATGAAGAAGGAGGTACAAAATCTAATAGAAGAAAATAATTTGTTAAAAATTAGAATAGAGCAAATAGAAGCTAATGATTCAGTGAGAGAGTAAGAAGCAGTCAAAAAGAAACAAAAGAATGAAAAAAGTAGATGAAAACTTAAAGTACCTCATTGATAAAACAACTGACTTTGAAAATAGATCCAAGAGAGACAATTTAAAATTATTGGTCTATTTGAAATTAACGATGAAAAAAAGAGCCTAGACAGCATCTTTCAGGAAATCATCAAGGAAAACTGCTGTGAGGTCTTAGAACCAGAGGGTAAAATAGACATAGAAAGAATCCAATGATCACCTCCTGAAAGAAATCCCAAATTGAAAACACCGAGCAATATAGTAGCCAAATTCCAAAATTACCAGGTGAAAGAAAAATACTGGAAGCAGCCAGAAAGAAACAATTTACATGTCATGAACCACAGTCAGGATTACACAGAACCTTGCAGCTTCTACATTAAAAGACCACAGGGGATGGAATATGATATTCTGTAAGGCAAAGGAGCTTGGATTATAACCAAGGATAAAGAATCCAGCAACAATGAGCATGATTTTTCAGGGAAGGAGATGGATATTCAATGATAGAGACTTTCTTACCTTCCTGATAAAAAGACCAGAGCTCAACAGAAAATTTGATCTTCAAATACAAGACTCAAGAGAGACCTAAAAAAGTAAATGGGATAGAAAGATACAATATGTTGTTAATAAGAACAAACTGTTTACAACCCTACAAGGGAAGATGACACTTGTAACTCTTGAGAACTGTATTGTTATTACACCATGTTAAAGGAGTATACATAAAGGGGGTGGATGTAAGTTGACTTTGATGTAGTGATGAAAAAAAAATCTAATCAAGTGGGTCAAATGGATCCAAGTAAGTGAATTAATCTGATTTAACTAAGAAAATGTACTGAGAGAAAAGGAAAGGAGGAGGCAGACAAGAGTAAATTACATCACAGGAAAAGGCACAAAAACCTATTAAAGGAGAGAGAAAGAAGGGAGGGAGATGAGCATTGTTTGAACCTTACTCTCATCAGATTTGGCTCAAGGAGGGAATAACATCATCAGTTAGGCATAGAAATCTAACATGCCCTATAGTCAATAGGACTGAAATAGGGAAAGAAAAGGGAGGGGGATAGTAGAAGGGAGGTGGGACTGAGGAAGGTGGTGGTCAAAAGCAAAACATTAGTGAGGAGGAAAAAGGAGAAAGGATAAAGAAAAGCATAAACAGGAGGGAAAAAGGATGGAGAGAAAGACATAGATAGTAATCATAATTGTGAATGTGATATATGAATGTAATGGAATACTACAGTGCTATAAGAAATGATGAATAGGCAGACTTTAGATAAACCTGGAAAGACTTGTATGGTTTGATGCTAAGTGAAGTGAGCAGAACCAGGAGAATGTTGTACATAGTAACAGCCACATCGAGTGATGTCTGACCTTGATAGACTTAACCCCTCTCAGCAATACAAGGATCTAAGACATCTCCAAAAGCCTCATGATGTAAAATGCTATCCACATCCAAAGAAAGAACTATGGAGTTGAATGCAGATCAAAGCATAGCATTTGCTATTTTTTTCTTCTGTTGTGTTTTGTTTCTTCTTTCTGGTGGTTCCTCCTATTAGTTCTAATTCTTACTTACAACATCACTAATGTGAAAAGATGTTTAATAGGAATGTATATGTATAGCCTATATCAGATTGTGCACTGTCTTGGGGAGGGAGGGAGGAAGGGAAGGGGAGAAAAAGTGAAAACTCAAAAGCTTATGGAAGTGATTGTTGATAAATTAAAATAAAAAAGAAAAGAAAAAGGGCCCAATAAACCACTTAGTAAGAGATTACTTGACTTACTTGTTGAAAGAGATATGGCATGTGATTGCATAGTGTTTGTCCCCCACATGCATTCATGGGATCTTTGTGTTAAGAAGTGTTAATTGAGCATTTTGTGAACAGCTGAAATTGTTTCTATCAAGCCATAGCTCTCCTGACTCTATTTTTTTATTTGACATTTTATTTTTCCCCAATTACGTGAAAAAAAACAAATTTTCACATTCATTTTTAAAATTTTTGAGTTTCAAATTCTCTGCCTTCCTCCCTCCACTCCTCTCCTCATTGAAAAGACAAGCAATATGATAGAAGTTATTCACGTATAATCATGCAAAACATATTTGCATTTTAGTTAGTTGTGAAAAAATACAGACAAAAAAACAAGAAAAAAAAGGATGCTTTAGTCTGCAGACTTCATCAGTTCTTTAGAGATGGACAGCACCTTCCATCATAAGTCCTTATAGACTTGTCTTCAATCACTATATTGCTGAGAATAGCTAAGTCATTCACAGATGATCATCATAGATTGTTACTGTTACCATACACAATATTATCCTGGTTCTGTTCATTTCATTTTGCATCAGTTCATGTAAGTCTGTCCAGGTTTTCTGCAAGCATCTCATTCATTATATTATATATTGAACAATAGTATTCCATCACAATCATACACAACTTATTCAGTCATATTTAAATTGATGAGCATCCCCTCAATTTCAAATTATTTGTCACTGCTAAAAGATCTGCTATAAATATTTTTCTACATGTATGTCCTTTTCCTTTTTGTTTTTCTTTCTTTCCTATACAGACCTAGTAGTGGT
>NW_020947186.1:2138022-2153534 GCF_900497805.2 Vombatus ursinus
ATCTATCTATCTATCTATCTATCTATCTATCTATCTATCTATCTATCCATCTATTTATCTATCTGTCTATGTATACATACATACATATATATATATATATTTTTTTTTCCCCTCCCACTACTCTAATACTTGCAAAGGACTCATGAGTTACAAATATCTTCTTTCCATGCAAGAATGTAAACAGTTCAACCTTAATAAGTCTCTTATGATTTCTCTTTCCTGTTTACCTCTTCATGTTTCACTTGAGTCATGTATTTGAAAGTCAAATTTTCTATTCAGCTCTGGTCCTTTCATCAAGAATGCTTGAAAATCCCCTACTTCACTGAATGGCCATTTTTTTACCCTGAAGAATTATATTCAGTTTTGCTGGGTAGGTAATTCTTGGTTGTAATCCTATCTCCTTTGCCCTCAGGAATATTATAATCCATGCCCTGTAGTCCCTTAATGTAGAAGCTGCTAAATCTTGTGTTATCTTGATTGTGTTTCCATAATACTTGAATTGTTTCTTTCTGGCTGCTTGCAGTATTTTCTCCTTTAACTGGGAATTCTGGAATTTGGCTACAATATTCCTAGGAGTTTTCCTTTGGGGATTTCTTTCAGGAGGGGATCAGTGGATTCTTTCAATTTCTATTTTGCCCTCTGGTTCTAAAATATCAGGTCAGTTTTCCTTGATAATTTCTTGAAAGATGATGTCTAGGCTCTTCTTTTTTGATCATGGCTTTCAGATAGTCCAATAATTTTTAAATTATCTCTCCTGGATTTATTTTCCAGGTCAGTTATTTTTCCAATGAGACATTTCACATTCTCTTTTATTTTTTTTTTCATCCTTTTGGATTAGTTTTACAGTGCCTTAATTTCTCATGAAGTCAATAGTTTTGAATTGCTCCATTCTAATTTTTAAGGAAGTATTTTTTTCAGTAAGCTTTTGGACTTCCTTTTCCATTTGGCCAGTTTTGCTTTTTAGGACATTCTTCTCCTCGTCAACTTTTTGGACCTCTTTTGCCATTTGAGTTAGGCTATTTTTTAAAGTGTTATTTTCTTCAGTGTTTTTTTTGGGTCTCCCTTAGCAAGCCGTTGACTTGTTTTTCATGATTTTCTTGCATCACTTTCATTTCTCTTCCTAGTTTTTCCTCTACTTCTCTTACTTGCTTCTCAAAATCCTTTTTGAGCTCTTCCATGGCCTGGGACCAATTCACATTTTTCTTGGAGGCTTTAGATATATGATATTTGACTGTGTTGTCTTCTTCTGGTTGTATGTTTTGATCTTCTTTATCACCAAAGTAAGATAATATAGTCTGACTCTTTTTGTGCTGCTTGCTCATGATCCCAGCAAATTACTTGAGTTATAAACTCTTTGTTAAGGTTGGGGTCTGCTTCCAGTGTAGAGAATGTACTGTCCCAAGCTTCAGGGGTTTTGTGCAGCTGTTTTCAGAGATATTTCTAGGGACCTGTAAATTTTCAGTTCTTCCACAGTGGTATGATCAAGCACTAGGTGTTTACTCCTTTTCTGGCCTGTGCTCTTGTCTATGAGTGATCACAAGCACTCTTCTCTGTCTTGGAACTGGAGGAGGATTTCCTCTCCACCACCACTACAAGCTCCATCGTGCCAGCACTCCTCCTCACCCCAGGACTGCCACCCTGAACTGTGACCCAGTTCCAAGCATGGGCAAAGCAAGAGAATCCTACACCAGCAGAGAGATCCCTGCAATCCCCCTCTAATCAGCCACTCAATTCCCCCTCAATCTGTGGTTGGGAAGGTCATGAGGCAGCCACCTCCAAAGGGCCAAACTCAGGGAATCGGGCTGGGACCTTGTGCTTTTCTCTCACCACCACAGAAACAGACTTTTTTCCACTGACCTTCTAAGTTATCTTTGGTGTTTATGGGTAGGGAAGTCAGGAAACTGCCACAGCTGCCCATGATTCAGTCCTCTGAGGCCTGCTCCAGGTTTGCTGTAGCCTGCATGCCCACACCTAACTGCATTCCTCTCCCAGCCTGGCGTGATATACCATTCTGATCAACCATCCAGGTTGTCTTGGGCTGGAAATTTGTTTCAGTTTGTGTTTTTGTGGGTTCTGTTGCTTTAGAATTTATTTAGAGCCATTTTTATAGGTATTTGGAGGGGTTTGGGGGAGAGCTCAAGCAAGTCACTGCTTTTACTCCGCCATCTCATCTCCATACTCCACCCTGTCCATTTTCAAAAGTGTTTTGCTTCTGTCTTTTACCTCCCCCAGTCAACCCTCCCTTCTATCCCCTCCTTACCATTCTCTTATTTTCTTCCTCTCTTACTTTTCTGGATGTTAAGATAGATTTCTATATCCAAAAAAGTGTTTATTATTCCATTTTTTAAACTGATTCCAGTGAGAGTAAGGTTCATGAGCTGCCCTCACAACATCAGTCTTCCCCTCCAATGCAAAAACTCTCATGCCTCTTTTCTATCTGACAATTTACCCCATTATACCTCTTCCTTTCCCCTTCTCCCAATGCATTCCTCTTTTTCACTCCTTAATTTTATTTTTGATCATTTTTTTCATCATAATGAATTTACACCCACATCCTCTACCTATGTATATACCTCTTCTAAATAGTCTAATAATGAAAAGATTTTTAGGAATTATAAGTATCATCTTCCCATGAAGGAATGTAAACAGTTTAATCTTAGTGAATCCCTAATAATTTCTTTCCAGTTTCCCTTTTCCCTCTTAACTCTTGTATTTGAAAGTCAAATTTACTATTCAGCTTTAGTCTTTTAATCAGGAATCCTTGAAAGTTGTCTACTTCACTGAACATCCACTTTCTCCCAGAAGGATTAAATTCAGTTTTTCTGGGCAGGTGATTCTTGGCTATAATCCTAACTCTTTTTCCCTCTGCAATATCATATTCCAAGATATATGGTACTTTAAGGTAGACACTGATAAGTCTTGTGTTATACTGACTGTGACTCCGTGATATTTGAATTGTTTCTTTTTGGCTGCTTACACTATTTTCTCCTTTACCTAGGAGCTCTTGAATTTGTCTATAATATTTCTGGGAATTTCCATTTTCTGATTTCTTTAAGGAAGTGATCAATGGATTCTTTCAATTTCTATTTTACCCTCTGCTTCTAGAATATCAGAGCCAGTTTGCTTCTTAATTTCTTGAAAGATGTCATCTAGGTTCTATGTTGATCATTGCTTTTAGATAGTCAAATAATTCTTTAATTATTACTCCTGAATTTATTTTCCAGTTTAGTTGTTTTGTTTTTTTTAATGAGACATTTCACATTTTCTTCCATGTTTTCATTTTTTTTTGGTTTTGTTATATTGTTTCTTGATGTCTTATAAAATTATTAGCGTCCACTTACCCAATACTAATTTTTAAGGATTTGTTTTCCCTTAAGTTAGCATTTGTAACTCCTTTTCATTTGGCCAATTTTATTTTTTGAGGAGTTATTTTCTTCAGTTTGTCTTTGCATATCTTTGCCCATTTGGCAAATTCTTATTTTCAAAGCATTATTATCTTCATTGGATTTTTGTGCCTTTTTTACCAGTTAGCCTATTTTGTTTTTTAAGGTGTTATTTTCTTCAGCTTTTTCTGCTTCCTTTATCGAGCTGTTGACTGGGTTTTTTTTATGATTTTCTTTTGTCACTCTCATTTCTTTTCCCAACTTTTCTTTTATCTCTCACTTGGTTTTTAAAATCCTTTTTGAAATCTTCCATGGCCTCAGACCAATTCATATTTTTGTTTGAGGTGTTGGATTTAGCAATTTTGATTTTGTTGTCTTCTTCTGAGTTTGTGTTTCGATCTTCCCTGTCTCCATAGCCACTTTTTTCCTATTTTCAGAATATTTTTCCTGCTATTTGCTCATTTTCCAGACTTTTTCTCAACTTTTAACTTTATGGTAAAATGGGCTTCTGCTTTTAGATTGGAGGGGGCACTGTTCCAAGCATCAGATTTACTGTGCAGTTGTTTTCAGAGATAATTATGAAGAACTGTAAGTTTTTGGTTTTTCCAGGTACATAATCTAAGGTACAGGTTCCCAAACTTATTTGGCCTACTGCCACCTTATTAAAAAAAAATTACTCCGTGCTCCACCCTGGAAATCTAGTATCTTTTGTTTGAAATTTATTTATTTATTTTTAGTTTTCAACATTTACTTCCATAAGCTTTTGAGTATTAAATTTTCTCTTCATTCCCCTATCATATCCACAAGACAGCCTACAATCTGATATATGTCTTACATATACATTCATATTAAACATTTTCACATCAGTCATGTTGAAAAGAAATATTAGCACCAATTGGGAGAATATTAAGAAAGAAGAAACAAAACAAAAGACAAAAAAATCAAATAGTAAGCTTAGATCTGCATTCAGACTTCATAGTTCTTTCACTGGATGTGGATAGCATTTTATATCATGAGCCTTTGGGAGTTGCCTTAGATCCTTGCATTGTTGAGAAGAGCCAAATCTATGAAAGTTAGCCATTGCTCAATGTGGCTCTTCCTGTGTATAGTGTTCTTCTGGTTCTGCTCACTTCACTAACTTTCAGTTCATGTTAGTCTTTCTAGGTTATTCTGAAGTCTTCCTGCTCTTCCTTTCTTATAGCACAATAGTATTCCATTACATTCACATACCACCACTTGTTCAGCCATTTGCCAATTGATGGGCATCTTGTCAATTTCCAATTCTTTGCCACCAAAAAAAAACCTGACTATATACATATATATGTATATGTATGTATGTATGTATGTATGTATGTATGTATGTATTATATATATATACGTGTGTGTGTATGTGTGTGTGCATTTCTCAAATCAATCGTGATTTAGAGTGTTTTTTTCATGTGACTATAGTTAGCTTCAATTTCTTCATCTGAAAATTGCCTGTTCATATCCTTTGGCCATTTATCAGTTGGGGAATGACTTGTGTTCTTGCAAATTTGACTCAGGTTTCTCTATACATTTTAGAAATTAGGGCTTTATCAGAGACACTACCTGTAAAATTGTTTACTAGCTTTCTAATTCCATTATAATCTTGCCTTTATTTGTCTTTGGGCAAAATCTTTTCAATTTAGTGTAATCAAAATCATACATTTTGCATTCCATAATGTTCACTATCTCTTCTTTGGTCATAAATTCCTCCCTTCTCCATAGATCTGAAAGGTAAACTATTCCTTTCTCTCCTAGTTTTCTTATATTATCAGCTTTTATATCTAAATAATGTACCCACTTTGACTTTATCTTGGTGTATGGGGTAAGATTTTGGTCTTACCTTACCTTGCCTAGTTTCTGCCACACTCTTTTCCAGTTATCCAAGCAGTTTTTGTTAAATAGTGATTCTGATCCCAGAAATTGGAGTCTCTTGATTTATTAAATAGTAAATTACTATAGTCATTGACTATTTTGTCTTGCATGCCTTCCCTATTCCACTGATCTACCACTGTATTTCTTAGCCAGTAGCAAATAGTTTTGATGATTGCTGGTTTATAACACAATTTAAGATCTGGTACTGATAGGCCACTTTCCCATTCATTTCTTTTCATTAATTCCTTTGACATTCTGGACCTTTTGTTCTTCCAGATGAACTTGTTATTGTTTTATCTAGCTCTATAAAACAGTTATTTGTTAGTTTTGATTAGTATGGCACTGAATAAGTAAATAAATTTAGGTAGAACTGTCATTTTTGGTTACATTAGCTTGGCCTACTCATGAGCAACTTATGTTTTCCATTCATTTAGATCTGGCTTTATTTGTGTGAAAAGTGTTTTGTAATTATTTTGATATAGTTCCTGGGTTTGTTTTGGCAGGTAGACTCCCAAATATATTATAATGTATAGAGTAACTTTAAATGGAATTTATCTATCTCTTGATGCTGGGCTTTGTTAGTAATATATAGAAGCACCAATGACTTACATGGGTTTATTTTATATCCTACAACTTTGCTAAAGTTCTTAATTATTACAAGTAATTTTTTAGTTGATTCTTTAGAATTCTTTAGGTATATTATCATATAATCTGTAAAGAGTGATAGTTTTGTTTCTTCTTTGCCTATTCTGATTTCTTCAATTTATTTTTCTTCTCATATTGCTAAAGCTAACATTTCTAGTACAGTATTGGATAACAGTGGTGATATTGGATATCCTTGTTTCACCCCCAATCTTATTGGAAATGCATCTAGCTTATCCTCATTACATATCATGTTTACTGATGGTTTTAGATAGATGCTACCTATCATTTTAAGGACGACTTCATTTATTCCAATGTTCTCTAGTGTTGTTGGTTTTTTTTTTTTTTTTTTTTTGGTGACTGGAGTTAAATTACTTGCCCAGAGTCACACAGCTAGTGAGTGTTATATGTCTGAGGCCAGATTTGAACTCAGTTCCTCCTGACCCCAGGGCTGGTACTCTATCCATTGCACCACCTACTTGCCCTCACTAGTGTTTTTTAATAGGAATGAGTGTTGTATCTTGTTAAAAGCTTTTTCTGCATCTACTGAGATAATCATATGATTTCTGTTAGTATTGTTGATATAATCAACTATGCTGATAGTTTCACTAATATTGAACCAGTCATGCAATATTTGTATAAATACTACGTGGTCATAGTGTGTTATCCTTGAGATAAGTTGCTGTACTTTCTTTGCTAATATTTTATTTAATTTTTTTGCATATATATTCACTGGGGAAATTAGTCTAAATTTTTTCTTTGTTTTGGCTCTTCCCAGTTTAGCTATCAGCACTATATTTGTTTCATAAAAAGAATTTGGTTGGATTCCTTCTTTGTCTATTTTCCCAAATAGTATTGTATAGCACTGCAATTGATTGTTTTTTAAATGTTTAATTAAATTCATTTGCAAATCCATCTGACCAAAGTGATTTTTTTCCTGAGTAATTCATTGATGACTTGTTTGATTTCTTTTTTTCTGAAATAGGGTTAGTTATATATTTTGTTTCTTCTTTCGTTAATCTGGGTAATTTATATTTTTTAAAGTTTTCATCCTGTTCACTAAGACTATCAAATCTATTAGCATACAGTTGGGCAAAATAAGTCCTAATTACTGTTTTAATTTCCTCTTCATTGGTAGTGAATTCACACTTTTCATCTTTGATACTGGTAATTAAGTTTTCTTCTATTTTTAATCAAATAAATCAAGGGTTTAACTATTTTATTGGTTTTTCCCAGTTGCATGTGAAAACATCTTTTATGAACATGTGTTTTTAAAACTTTGGGTTCCAAATTTTCTCCCTTCTCTCTCCCCACCCACTGTCACTGAAAAGGCAAGCAACTCAATACAAGTTATACATGTGCAGTTATGCAAAACACTTCCATAGTAGTCATGTTGTGAAAAACTAACTCTATTTCCCTTAATCCTATTCTGCCCCCCATTTATTTTATTCTTTCTTTTGAACCTGTCCCTCCTCAGAAGCATTTGTTTCTGATTACCCCCTCTCCCAATCTTCCCTCCCCTCTATCATCCCCCTGCTCCCTTTTCCCCTCCCCCCCTATTTTCCCATAGGGTAAGATAGATTTCCATACCAAATTGAGTGTGTATGTTTTTCCCTCCTGAAGTCAAATCTGATGACAATAAGATTGAGTTATTCCCTCTCACCCTCCCCCATTTCTCCTCCACTGTAAGAGCCTTTTCTTTTCTGTTTTTTTGAGGGGAGATAATTTACCCTGTTCTACCTTTCCCTTTCTTGTTCTTCCAGTATAATCCTTTCACCACTTAATTTTATTCTCCAGATATCACCCTTTCATCTTCAACTCACCCTGTGCGCTCTATTTCTCTATCTATCTATCTATCTATCTATCTATCTATCTATCTATCTATCTATCTCTATATTTATCTCTATCTATCTATCTATCTATCTACCTATCTATCTATCTATACATACATGTAATTTTTTTCCCTCCAGCTACCCTAATACTGACAAAAGTCTCATGGATTACAAGTATCATCTCTCCATGCAGAAATGTAAATAATTCAAACTTAATAAGTCTCTTATGATTTCTCTTTCCTGTTTATCTCTTCATGTTCCACTTCAGTCTTGTATTTGAAATTCAAATTTTCTACTCAGCTCTGGTCTTTTCATCAAGAATGTTTGAAAGTTCTCTAATTCACTGAATGACCATTTTCCCCTGCAGGATTATACTCAGTTTTGCTGGGTAGGTGATTCTTGATTGTAATCCTATCTCCTTTGCCCTCTGGAATATTATATTTCATGCCCTGCAGTCCCTTAATGTACAAGCTGCTAAATCTTGTTATCCTGATTGTGATTCCACAATACTTGAATTGTTTCTTTCTGGCCACTTGCAATATTTTCTCCTTGACCTAGGAATTCTAGAATTTGGCTACAATATTCCTAGGAGTTTTCCCTTGGGCATCTCTTTCAGGAGGAGATCGGTGGATTCTTTCAATCTCTATTTTGCTCTCTGGTTCTAAAATATCAGGGCAGTTTGCCTTGATAATGTCTTGAAAGATGATGTCTAGGCTCTTTTTATCATTGTGGCTTTCAGATAGTCCAATAATTTTTAAATTATTTCTCCTGGACATATTTTCCAGTTAAATTGTTTTTCCAATGAGATATTTCATATTGTTTTCTATTTTTTCATTCTTTTGTATTTGTTTTACAGTGTCTTGATTTCTCATAAAGTCACTAGCTTCCAATTGCTCTATTCTAATTTTTAAGCAAGTATTTTCTTCAGTAAGCTTTTGAACTTCCTTTTCCATTTGGCCAATTTTGCTTTTTAGGACATTCTTCTCCTCATTGGCTTTTTGAAACTCTTTTGCCATTTGGGTTAGGCTATTTTTTAAGGTATTATTTTCTTCAGTATTTTTTGGGTCTCCTTTAGCATCACTCTCAGTTTTTCCTCTACTTCTCTTACTCGCTTCTCAAAATCCTTTTTGAGCTGTTCCATGGCCTGGGACTAATTCATATTTTTCTTGGAGGCTTTGGATATAAGAGCTTTGACTTTGTTGTCTTCTTCTGGTTGTATATTTTGATCTTCTTTGTCACCAAAGTAAGATAATATAATCTGACTCTTTTTGTGCTGCTTGCTCATGATCCCAGCCAATTACTTGAGTTATAAACTCTTTGTTAAAGTAGGGGTCTGCTTCCATTGCGGAGAATGTACTGTCCAAACCTTCAGGGATTTTGTGCAGCTGTTTTCAGATACTTCTAGGAACCTGTAAATTTTTAGTTCTTCCAAGGTGCTGTTATCCCACTCATTTTTAAAAATTTATTTATTTTTAGTTTTCAATAATCACAATCATAAGTTTTTGAGTTTTAAATTTGCCCCCTCCCTCTACACCTCCCTCTCTAAAAGGGTATTCAATTTGATATAGACTCTACATATACTTTCCTATTAAACATATTTTCACATTAGTCATGTTGTAAAGAAGAATTAAAACCAATAGGAGCAACAAAAAGAAAGAAGAAAAAAAAAGAAAAGAAAAGAGAAACAAAGAGCAAATAGTATGCTTTGATCTGCATTGCAATTCCATAGTTCTTTCTGTGGATGTGGATAGAATTTTCCATAATGAGAGTTTTGGAGATGCCTTGCTTCCTTGCATTGGTAAGAAGAGTTAAGTTTATCGGAGTTAGTCATCACACAAAGTGGCTGTTACTGTGTACAACATTCTCCAGGTTCTGCTTACTTCACTCAGCCTCAGTCCATACAAGTCTTTCCAGGTTTTTCTGAAGTCTTTTTGCTCATCATTTCTTACAGCACAATAGTATTCCATTATATTCATATATCACAACTTGTTCAGCTATTCCCCAATTGATGGGCATCCCCTCAATTTTTATTTCTTTTTGCCACCACAGAAAGAGCTACTATAAATATTTTTGTATATGTATCCATTCATTCTTTTTATTATTAATTTATTTCAGTTTATCAACAACCACTTCCATAAGCTTTTGAGTTTTAGGTTTTTCTCCACTTCCCTCCCTCTCTCCCCAAGATGGCATGCAATCTGATATAGGCTATACATACACATTCCTATTAAATATATTTTCACATTAGTGATGTTGTAAGGAAGAATTAGAACCAATAGGAGGAACCACCAGAAAGAGGAAACAAAACACAGCAGAAGAAAAAAAAAAACACACCAAATAGTATGCTTCAATCTGCATTCAAATTCCATAGTTCTTTCTTTGGATATGGATAACATGTTCCATCATGAGGTCTTTGGAGATGTCTTAGATTCTTGTATTGCTGAGAAGGGTTAAGTCTATCAATATTAGTCATTGCACAACATGGCTGTTACTATTTACAGTGTTCTCCTGGTTCTGCTCACTTCACTCAGCATCAGACCATACAAGTCTTTCCAGGTTTTACTGAAGTTGGCCTGCTCATAATTTCTTATAGCACAATAGTATTGCCTTATATTCACATACCACAACTTGTTCAGCCATTCCCCAATTGATGGACATCCTCTCAATTTCCAATTCCTTGCTACCATAAAAAGAGCTGCTATAAATATTTTTGTACATGTGGACCCTTTTTCCCGTTTTTATGATCTCTTTGGGATACAGCCCTAGAAGTGCTACTCATTCTTTAGAATGAGATTATTAAGTTTCCAATTAATTTTTGGTTTATCTTTCCATGACCTTTATTACACATAATTTTTATTGCATCATCATCTGAAAAGGATACATTTAATATTTCTGCCTTTCTGTATTGGATCATGAGGGTTCCATGCCTTAATACACGGTGAGTTTTTGTATATGTGCCATGTGCCACCAAGAAAAAAGCATATTTCTTTCTATCCTCATTCAATTTTCTCCCAAGGTCTACCATATCTAGTTTTTCTAAAATTCTATTCATCTCCTTAGCTTCTTTCTTCTTATTTTTATTTAGATTTAACTAGTTCTGAGAGGAGGAGGTTGAGGTCCCCCACTAGCATATTTTTCTTATCTATTTCATTTTTTTTTATTTTCCACAGTTACATGCAAAAACAATTTTAACATTCATTTTGAAAACTTTGAGTTCCAAATTTTCACCTTTCCTCTCTCCTCACCCCCCTCATTGAGAAGGCAAGCAGTTTGATATAGGTAGTCCTACAAACATATCCATTATAGTCATGTTGTGAAAGAAAATATAGGAAAAAAATTCAAGAAAAATAAAGTTAAAAAGGTATGCTTCAATCTGTATTCAGACACCATCGGGTCTTTCTCTGGGGATGCATAGATTTTTCATCATAAGATCTTCAGAGTTGTCTTGGAATAGTATATTGCTGAGAAAAGCTAAGTCACTCAGCTGATCATCTTACAGTGTTGCTGGTAATTTGTATACAGTACATTTCATGTTGCATCAGCCCACACAAGTCTTTCTTGTTTTTCCTGAGAGCATCCTGCTCATCATTTCTTATTTTACAATATTATTCCAAAATAATCACATACCACAACTTGTTCAGCCATTCCCCAACTGATGGACATCCCCTCAATTTCTAATTCTTTGCCTCCAAAAATTAACTGCTATAAATATTTTTGTATATATAGGTTCTTTTCATTTTTTAAAATCTCTTTTGCCATACAAAACTAGTAGGGGTATTGCTAGGTCAAAGGGTATGCATAGTTTTGTAACGCTTTGGGCATAGTTCCATATTACAGAATAATTGAATCTGTTCACAACTCCATCAACAATGCATTATTGTCTCGGTTTTTTCACATCCCTGAGGAGCACCTCTTTATTATACACCATAAAATAAGACATAGTGCATTTATGAGCATATAAGATGCTTTGAGCCTATTTATAAAAACAACCAAAAAACCCACTCATCTATTATTATTACTTGACACTTGCATTGAAAGTGAGTATAATTCAAATTGCATATTTCCTTACCTATTGAAACTTGGTCAAAGATTAATATGGGTAAAATTTTCACTATAGAATTGTAAATAAATGAATTGTACTCTGAAATAATATATTATGCCACAGCCACTGCTAAACCAAAAACAGTTATATCTTGTTGGAACACCTACTTGGAAAGTTTTAATAGAGTTATGTGTTTTGTGTGAAAGTTTTTAAGAAAGGCCATGAGAGTAAATTTCATAAATTCATGTATTGTTTTGTATTTTAAATTGAGTATATTTTTCCATTACAAAAGATATATGGTAGGGGTGGAGCCAAGATGGAGGAGTGAAAGCAGTGACTTGCTTGAGCTCTCCCCCAAACCCCTCAAAAACCTGTTAAAAATGGCTCTAAACAAATTCTAAAGCAGCAGAACCCACAAAAAGACAGAGTGAAACAAATTTCCAGCCCAATAAAACTTGGATGGTTGATCAGAAAGGTATCTCGCCCCGGGCAGGGAGAGGAGCTCAGTGTGGTGTAGGTGCACAAGTCACAGCAAACCTGGAGCAGGCCTCAGATGACTGAATCATGGGCAGCTGTGGCAGTTTTCAGATCTCTCAACTCACCAATGCCAGAGACAACTTAGAAGTTCAGTGGGAAAAGTCTGTTTCTGCAGTAAGAGAGAGAAACTAGGTCCCAGCCCCAGTTCCCCAACGCGGCCCTGGGGTGGCAGCAGCCTCCTGAGCTTCCAGCCCACTGACTGATGGAGAATTGAGTGGCTGCTCAGAGGGAGATTGCAGGTATCTCTTTGCCAGTGCTGAGGCAGGAATATCTTGCTTTGCCCATGCTTGGATCTGGGTCACAGTTCAGGGAGGCGGTCCTAGGGTGAGGAGGAGTGCTGGCATGGTGGAACATGTAGTGGTGGTGGAGAGGAAATCCTCCTCACAGTTCCAAGACAGAAAAGAGTGCTTGTGGTCACTCATAGACCAGAGTACAGTCCAGGAAAGGAGGAAACACCTTCCACCTTATCATACAAGCTTGGAAGAACTGAAAATTTACAGGTCCCTAGAATTATCTCTGAAAAGAGCTGTACTAACCCTCAAAGCTTGGGACAATACATTCTCCCCATTGGAAGCAGACTTCTATCTTAACAAAGGGTATATAACTCAAGTAATTGGCTGGGATCATGAACAAAGCTAGCAAAAAGAGTCAGACCATAGAATCTTTTTTTGGTAAAAAGAAGATCAAAACATACAACCAGAAGAAGACAACAAAGTCAAAGCTCCTATATCCAAAGTCTCCAAGAAAAAATATGAATCAATCCCAGGCCTTGGAAGAGCTCAAAAACAATTTTGGGAAGCAAGTAAGAGAAGTACAGGAAAAACTGGGAAGAGAAATTAGAGTGAGGCAAGCAAATCATGAAAAACAAGTCAATAGCTTGCTAAAGGAGACCCAAGAAAATACTGAAGAAAATAACATCTTAAAAAATAGCCTAACCCAAATGGCAAAAGATGCCCAAAGAGCCAATGAGAAGAAGAATGCTCTAAAAAGCAAAATTGGCCAAATTGAAAAGGAAGTCCAAAAGCTTACTGAAGAAAATACTTCCTTACAAATTAGAATAGAGCAATTGGAAGCTAAAGATTTTATGAGAAATCAAGACACTGTAAAATAAATCCAAAAGAATGAAAAATTGGAAAACAATGTGAAATATCTCATTGGAAAAACAACTGACCTGGAAAATAGATCCAGGAGAGACCATTTAAAAATTATTGGACTATCTGAAAGTCATGATCAAAAAAAGAGCCCAGACATCATCTTTCAAGAAATTATCAAGGAAAACTGACCTGATATTTTAGAACCAGAGGGCAAAATAGAAATTGAAAGAATCCACCCATCTCCTCCTGAAAGAGGTCCCCAAAGGAAAACTCCTAGGAATATTGTAGACAAATTCCAGAGTTCCCAGGTCAAGGAGAAAATATTGCAAGCAGCCAAAAAGAAAAAAAAATCAAGTATTGTGGAAACACAATCAGGATAACACAAGATTTAGCTGCTTCTACATTAAGGGACTGCAGGCATGGAATATAATATTCCAGAGAGCAATGAACATAGGATTACAACCAAGAATCACCTACCCAGAAAAACTGAGTACAATCCTTCAGGGGAAAAAATGGCCATTCAGTGAAATAAAGGATTTTCAAGCATTTCTGATGAAAAGAGTAGAGCTGAATAGAAATTTTGACTTTCAAATACAAGACTCAAGTGGAACATGAAGAGGTAAACAGGAAAGAGAAATCATAAGAGACTTATTAAGGTTGAACTGTTTACATTCCTGCATGGAAAGATGATATTTGTAACTCATGAGACCTTTGTCAGTATTAGGGTAGTTGGAGGGAAAAATTATATGTATAGATAGATAGATAGATAGATAGATAGATAGATAGATAGATAGATAGATAGAGGGCACAGGGTGAGTTGAATATGAAGGGGTGATATCTGGAGAATAAAATTAAGTGGTGAGAGAGGATTATTCTGGGAGAAAGAGAAAGAGAAAGGTAGAATGGGCTAAATTATCTCACAAAAAAACAGAAAAGAAAAGGCTCTTACAGTGGAGGGGAAATGGGGGAAGATAAGAGGGAATGAGTGAATCTTATTCTCATCAGATTTGGCTTAAGGAGGGAAAAACATACACACTCAATTTGGTAGGGAAATCTATCTTACTCTACAAGAAAATAGGGTGGGGGAAGGGGACAAGAGAGCAGGGGAATGATAGAGGGGAGGACAGATTGGGAGAGGGTGTAATCAGAAGCAGCCTCTTCTGAGGAGGGACAGGGTCAAAAGAATGAATAGAATAAATGGGGGGTAGGATGGAATTAAGGGAAATAGAGATAGTTTTTCACAACATGACTACTATGGAAGTGTTTTGCATAAATGCACATATATAACCTATATTGAGTTGCTTACCTTTTCAATGAGGGTGGGTGGGGTGGAAGGGAGGGAGAAAATTAGGAACCCGAAGTTTTAAAAACACATGTTTAAAAAAAATGTTTTCACATGCAACTGGGAAATAAGAAATACAGGAAATGTGCAGAAATCTATCCTGCCCTACAGGAAAATAGAAGGGGAAGGGAATAAGAGAAGGGGGGGATATAGAAGGGAGGGTAGACTAGAGGAAGGAATATTCAGAATGCATGCCATCTTGGGGTGGGGGCAGGGATGAGATGGGGTGAAAATTTGAAACTCAAAATCTTGTGGAAGTGAATGTTGAAAACTAAAAATGAATATTTTTTTTAGAAAGAAAAAGGGACCACCTTAATCCCAGCATTCAGTGCAATCAATAAACTAACCAGTGGAAGGTGATCATAGACTTCTGAAGTTTTCTATATCTCCTATTGCTTTACCTAAACTTGAATCTCATTGATTCATTTCTGGGATAAGACATTTGCATGGATAGTCATTTTAGCCATATGGTTCCCCTATAAATTGTGAGCTCTCTGAGGGTAAATATCATCTTTTAATATCTTTAACTCTCCCGCCATGCCTACTACAGACTTTACACATCCTAGGTTCATTCATTCTTTTGTTTATCATGCATTTATTAAGCACCTATTATGGGCCAGCCACAGTGCTAGGTACTTTTTTTACATAACTTACATTGTCTAACTCCTTTATACTATATATATATATATATATATATATATATATATAGTGTGTGTGTATGTGTATGTGTGTGTATATATA
>NW_020947186.1:2153544-2183999 GCF_900497805.2 Vombatus ursinus
TATATATATATATATATATGTACACATACATATATACACACACTTAGTTATGTATATGTTTTTCCTAAGGGGATGGGGGAATGTATTTTGGCCAAAACTAGCCAATTAATTGAAAACAAATTTGGCTCTCCCATTTCATTCAAATAACTACAATAACTAAAAAGAATCATAAAATATATGGGCATTGATCTATCAAAGCACACCAAAGACTTGTATAGACTAAATTATATTTTCCTCCTTAACAAAATAAGAATAATTTAAGTTAAAAAAAGAGATATGGTGGCCAATGTCAATACCATTTTAAAATTTAAATTAATACATAAGTCTTATAAGGAAGGATAATAAATGATTATCTAAAGTATTGTCTGATAAAACAGAGAGAGAATGAGAAGTAAAAGCAGCTTACAGAAGGTTTGATAAAGACTCAATTAAGTAAGATCATCCTGAGGAAATTTGAGTGCAACAAAAAGAAGGAAAGAGAAAATAGAAGAAAAATAGGGGGAGAAACCTGCAAAGATTTTAAAATAATCTATTTTTCACCATCAAGCATATTGAAGATACCACAACTGAACTCTAACATCACAGTCCCAGCCATGCTTAAAAGAAAAGTAGACGTGGTTGTAAAGATAATTCACTGGTTGATCTAGGGGCAAATATATAGTAAATGTTGGAGCCAGGATTCAAACACAATTATCTCTAATCTCATGGCATAATATTTTACCCATGGTGCCTTGCAATATATTCAGATATTGTTAAAACAAAAAATAGATGTTAGATATTTTCTTGTAAAAATGTTTGGGCTTAAGGTAGTGGATTTAACAACCTCTTCTTAATTATCTAAAAATTGATGATTTTTCAGTTAATGTTTTTAATCCATGGTCTCACCTTTATCTCCAAATTCTGAAATAAAAATGTAGGCCTTTAAGATGCCAAAATATGTCATAGATTCAGAAGTATTATCCTCTCCACTCTGCTCCTCCCTCCCCCCCCAAAAAAAACCTTTAAAACATTTTTCCCATTTCATTTTAGGAGGGCTTAATAGGGTTTTATGCATATTGACTTTCTACATTCATCAAATTAACTGAATCATTTCTAATCCTTCAACTTCATTTTAACTTGTGTATACCAATTTGTAAGTGTAATGATTTCCATTCTCATATTTGTGAAAAAATAATTTGTATATCTTGTTCTATACATGGTTACATTCCACATAGCTGTGTACTGTATCATATCATGAGATAAGCAGATTGGCAAGATGGTGGTCTGTAGAGAAATATAAATTACTTCTCCATCAGTGTGACTGACAGCCAAATGACATCAAGGCAGGAAACAGAAGTAACTATAAAGAGTTCCCTAGGCTGAGTGGGAAATTCTAATCACATTCCTCATCCCACTTAAAGTCTCCACAATGTTTGATAGAATTGACCACCACTTTTACCTGGATAATCTCTTATCTTTGATTTCTATGGCACTGTTTTCTCCTGGTTCAATTCCTCCCTATCCCACCGTACTGTTTCATCTTTTCATTCTTCTTTCTTGAATTACCATCCATCTTAAGTTCATCTCTCTCTCTCTGTCTCTGTCTCTCTCTGTCTCTCTCTGTCTCTGTCTCTCTCTGTCTCTCTGTCTTTCTCTCTCTCTCTCTCAGCACACCAAAAACTCAAAGGTACATGTAATAAAATTATAAAGATCAAGCAGGAATTAAATGAAAAGAAATGAGAAAATATCCCCAGCTCCCACCTCACCCTCACAGACCAGAGCACAGGCCATGAGAGGAGGAAACGCTTCTCCTTAGATCATACTATTTAGAAGAAATGGACATTTGTAGGTCCCTAGAAGTATCTCTGAAAACAGCTGTACAAAACCTCTAAAACTTGGGATAGTTCACCCCCCACACTTGAAACAGAGCCCTACCTCAACAAAGAGTTAAAGAGGCAAGTAATAGACTAGGAAAATGAGCAAACAATTGAAAAAAAACTCTGACTATAGAAACTTAGTTTGATGACAAGGAAGATCAAAACATACAACCTCAAGAAGACAATAATGTCAAAACTCCAAAGACCTCAAGAAGAATATAAATTGGGCTCAGGCCATGGAAGATCTCAAAAAGGATTTTGAAAATCAAGTAAGAGAAGTAAAGGAAAAATTGGGAAGAGAAATGAGAGTGATACAAGAAAATCAAGAGAAGATGGCAGAGTGAAAGCAGTGACTTGTTTGAGCTCTCCCCCAAACCCCTCCAAATACCTGTAAAAAATGACTCTAAACAAATTCTAAAGCAACGGAACCCACAAAAAGACAGAGGGAAACAAATTTCCAGCCCAAGACAACCTGGATGGTTGATCAGAAAGGCATATCATGCGACAGGGAGAGGAGCGCAGTGTGGCATGGGCACGCAGGCCGCAGCGACCCTGGAGCAGGCCTCAGAGGACTGAATCATGGGCAGCTGTGGCAGTTTCCAGACTTCTCAACCCATGAAAGCCAAAGACAACTTAGAAGGTCAGTGGGAAAAGTCTGTGACTGCGGTGAGAGGTAGAACCTAGGTCTCAGCTGCCCCCAGAGCAGTGACTGTCTCCTGAGCTTCAAGCCCACAGACTGAGAGGGAATCTAGTGGCTAATCAGAGGGGGATTGCAGGGATCTCCTTGCCAGTGCTGAGGCTCTGGGCCTACCTAGATTGATTTTAAAAAGGATGGAATCTGAAAAACTTGTGACTGTGGTGGTAAGAGAGGAGCGCAGAATCCCAGCCCCATTCCTTGGGGCAGCGACTGATTTCTGAGCTTCCAGCCCACAGACTGAGGGGGAATCAAGTGACTAATCAGAGGCAGATTGCAGGGATCTCTCTGCTGATGCAGGATTCTCTGCACTGCCCATACTTTGATCTGGGTCACAGTTATGGGTGGCGGTCCTGGGGTGAGGAGGAGCGCTGGCATGGTGGAGTTTGTAGTGGCTGTGGAGAGGAAACCCTCTTCACAGTTCCAAGAAAGAAAAGGGTGCTCATAGACCAGAGCACAGGCCAGGAAAGGAGTAAAAACACCTTGCCCTTGATCATAGCACCTTGGAAGAATTGAAAATTTACAGGTCCCTGAAAGTATCTCTGAAAACAGTGGCATAAAACCCCTGAAACTTGACAGTACATTCTCCACACTGGAAACAGACTCCTGCCTTGACAAAGAGTGTATAACTCAAGTAATTGGCTGAGATCATGAGCAAACACGGCAAAGAGAGTCAGACTATATTATCTTACTTTGATGACAAAGAAGATCAAAACATACAACCAGAAGAAGACAACAAAGTCAAAGATCCTACATCCAAAGCCTCCAAGAAAAATATGAATTGGTCCGAGGCCAAAGAGCTCAAAAAGGATTTTGAGAAGCAAGTAAGAGAAGGAAAAACTGAGAGTGATGCTAAAGGAGACCCAAAAAATACTGAAGAAAATAACACCTTAAAAAATAGCCTAACTCAAATGGCAAAAGAGGTCCAATAAGCCAATGAGGAGAAGAATGCCCTAAAAAGCAAAATTGGCCAAATGGGAAAAGATGTCTAAAAGCTTACTGAAGAAAATACTTCCTTAAAAATTAGAATGGAGAAATTGTAAATTAGGGACAATTTGAGAAATCAAGGCACTATAACACTAATCCAAAGGAATGAAAAAAATAGAAGAGAATGTGAAATATCTCATTGGAAAAAACAACTGACCTGGACTTAAAAATTATTGGGCTATCTGAAAGCCATGATTAAAAAAAAGAACCTAGACATCATCTTTCAAGAAATTATCAAGGAAAACTGCCCTGATATTTTAGAACCAGAGGGCAAAATAGAAATTGATAGAATCCTCCAATCACCTCATGAAAGAGATCCCCAGAGGAAAACTCCTAGGAATATTGTAGCCAAATTCCAGAATTCCCAGTTCAAGGAGAAAATACTGTAAGCAGCCAGAAGGAAACAATTCAAGTACTGTGGAAACACAATCAGGATAACACAAGATTTAGCAGCTTCTAGATTAAGGGTCCAGAGGGTACGGAGTATGATATTCCAGAAGGCAAAGGAGTTAGGATTACAACCTAATATCATCTACACAGCAAAACTGAATATAAGCATTCAGGGTAAAAAATAGTCATTCAATGAAATAGGGGGCTTTCAAGCATTCCTGTGGAAAAGACCAGAGCTGAATAGAAAATTTGACCTTCAAATACAAGACTCAAGTGAAACATGGAAGAGGTAAACAGGAAAGAGAAATCATATGAGACTTATTAAGGTTGAACTGTTTACATTCCTGCATGGAAAGATGATATTTGTAACTCATGAGTCCTTTGTCAGTATTAGGGTAGTGGGATGGAAAAAAATTATATGTATATATAGATAGATAGAGGGCACAGGGTGAGTGGAAGATGAAGGGGTGATATCTGGAAAATAAAATTAAGGGGTGAGAGAGGATTATACTGGGAGAAGGAGAAAGAGAGAAATAGAATGAGGTAAAATATCTCACATGAAATAGAGAAGAAAAGACTTTTACAGTGGAGGGGAAATGGGGAAAGGTGAGAGGGAATGAGTGAATCTTATTCTCACAGGATTTGGCTTAAGGAGGGAATAACATACACAATGGGGTATGGAAATCTATCTTCCCCTACAGGAAAATAAGGGGGAATGGGACAAGAGAGTAGGGTGTTGATAGAGGGGAGGGCAGATTGGGGGAGTGGATAATCAGAAGTAAACACTTCTGAGGAGGGACAGGGTCAAAAGAGCAAGTAGAATAAATGGGAGGTAGGATAGGATGAAGGGAAATATACTTAGTTTTTCACAACAGAACTACTATGGAAGTGTTTTGCGTGACTACACATCTATATCCTGTACTGAGATGCTTGCCTTTTCAATGAGGGTGGGTGGGGAAAATTAAAAAAAAATAAAAATTAAAAAAAAATTAGAATGGAGCAAATGGAGGCTAATTACTTTATGAAAAGTCAACAAATTATAAAACAAAAGCAAAAGAATAAAAAAAATAGTCAATGTGAAATATCTCATTGGAAAAACAACTGACCTGGGAAGTAGATCCTGGAGAGATAATTTAAAAATAATTGGACTACCTGAAAACCATGATTAAAAAAAATAAAAGCCCAGACATCATCTTTCAAGAAGTCATCCAGAAAAACTGCTCTGATATTCTAGAACCAGAGGGTAAAATAAAAATTGGTATAATTAAATGATCCCCTTAAAGAGATCCTGAAATGAAGACTGCTAGGAATATTGTAACCAAATTCCAGAGTTCCCAGGTCAAGGAGAAGATATTGCAAGCAAACAGAAAGAAACAATTTAAGTATTGTAAAACCACAGTCAGGATAGCGCAAGATTTAGCAGCTTCTACCTTGAAGGATTGGAGGCCTTGGAATATGATATTCCAGAGGTCAAAGGAGCTAGGATTAAAACCAAGAATCACCTACCCAACAAAACTGAGTTTAATCCATGAGGGGAAACAATCGACATTCAATGAGATAGAGGAATTTAATGCATGCTTAAATAAAGGCCAGAGCTAAATAGAAAATCTGACTTTTATATACAGAACTCAAGAGAAATATGAAAGGGTAAACTGGAAGGAGAAATTATAAGGGATTTATTAAAATTAAACTGCTTACATTCCTACATAGAATGATGAAATTTGTAACTCTTAAGTCATTTCTCTTTATTAGGGTAGCTAGAAGGAGTATATTTGGACAGAGAGCACAGCGGTGAGTTGAATATGAAGGGATGATATCTAAAAAGTAAAATTAAGGGGTGAGTGCCTGAAGAACTATATACAGAGGTTCACAATATTGGACAAGAGGCAGTAACAAAAAACATTCCAAAAAAAAGTAGAGCATGAAACCAAAATGACTGTCTGATGAGGCTGTACAAACAGCTGAGGAAAGAAGGAAACAGAAAAAAAAGGGAATGATATACACAACTGAATGCAGAATTCCAGAGAAAAGCAAGGAGATATAAGGTTTGCTTAAATGAGAAATGAAAAGAAATAGAAGAAAATAATAGAATAGGAAAGGCAAGAGATCTCTTCAAGAAAATTAGAGGTATCATTTTATATACCAGTAAAATTATGCTTAAGATCCTGCAAGTAGCCTGAAAGAAACAATTCAAGTATTGTGGAAATGCAATCAGAATAGCACAAAATTTATCAGCTTCTACTTTAAGGGACCAGGGGGCTTGAAATATGATATTCCAGAGGGCAAAGGAGATAGGATTACAACCAAGAATCACCTACCCAGCAAAAACTTCAGGTGAAAAATGGACATTCAGTGATATAGGGGACTTTTAAGCATTCTTGATGAAAACAGCAGAGCTGAATAGAAAATTCAAATTTCAAATACAAGACTCAAGTGAAACATGAAGAGGTAAACAGGAAAGAGAAATCATAAGGGACTTATTAAGGTTAAACAGGTTACATTCCTACATGGAAAGATGATATTTGCAACTGATGAGACCTTTGTCAGTTTTAGAGTAGTTGGAGGGAAAAATACACATACATATATATGTGTGTGTGTGTTGTGTGTGTGGTGTGTGTGGTGTGTATGTTTATGTATGTATGTATAGATAGATTGATAGAGGGCACAGGGTGAGTTGAAGATGAATGGGTGATATCTGGAGAATAAAATTGAGGGGTGAAAGACGATTATGCTGGAGAAGGAGAAAAGGAAAGATAGAATGGGGTTAATTATCTCACATAAAATAGACAAGAAAGGGCTTTTACAGTGGAGGGGAAGTGGAGGAAGGTGAGAGGGAATAAATGAATCATATTCTTATTGGATTTGGCTTAAGGAGGGAATAATATACACACTTAATTGGGTATGGAAAGCTATCTTAACCTACAGGAAAATAGAGGTGAAGGGGAAAGAGTGGGGTTGATAGAGGGGAGGGCAATTTAGGGCAGGGGTTAATCAGAAGCAAACACTTCTGAGTTGGGACAGGGACAAAAGAGAGAATAGAATAATTAGAGGGTGGGATAGAATGAAGGATAGAATGAAGGGAAATAAAGTTAGTTTTCCACAGTATGACTATAATGGAAGTGTTTTGCATGACTACACAAGTATAACCTCTATGGAGTTACTTGCTTTCTCAATGAGGGTGGGTGCGGAGGGAGGAAGGGAGAAAATTTGGAACCCAAAGTTAAAAAAAATGTTAAAATTGTCTTCACAGCAACTGAGCAATAAGATACACAGGCAATGGGGTATGGATATCTATCCTGCCCTACAGGAAAATAGAAGATGAAGGGTATAAGTGAAGGGGGGTGGAGATAGAAGGGAGGGCATATTAGGGGAAAGGGTATTCAGAATGCACACTGTCTTCGGGGGGAGGAACAAGATGAGGAGAAAATTTGGAACTCAGTATCAGTATCTTAAAAAAAGAAAGAAAGAATGAAAGAAAGAAAGAAAGAAAGAAAGAAAGAAAGTTACAAAATGAATGGGTCAAGCAACAAATAGAAACAATCAATGACTTCATTCAAGAGAATGACAATAATGACACAACATACCAAACTTATGGGATGCAGCAAAACAATTCCTTAGGGAAGTTTTTTTGGGTTTTTTTTTTTTGGCTAGGCAATGGGGTTAAGTGACTTGCCCAGGGTCACACAGCTAGTAAGTGTTATGTGTCTGAGGCTGGATTTGAACTCAGGTCCTCCTGAATCCAGGGTCAGTGCTCTATCCACTGCACCACCTAGCTGCCCCTATGGAGAGGTTTTATATCTGTAAATGCTTACATGAATAAAGTAAAGAAAGAGGAGATCAACGAATTGGGCATACAATCAAAAAAATAGAAAAAGAACAAATTAAAAATCCTCAGTTAAACACCAAATTAGAAATACTGAAAACCAAAGGAGAGATTAATAAAATTGAAATTAAGAAAACTATTGAACTAATAAACAAAACTAAGAACTGGTTTTATGGAATAAAACAATAAAATAGATAAACCTTTGGTAAATTTAATTTAAACAAAAAGAAGAAAACCAAATTATCAGTATCAAAAATAAAAAGGATGAATCCCCCACCAAGGAAGAGGAAATTAAAACAATTATTAGGAATTGTTTTGCCCAACTGTATGCCAATAAATTTGACAACCTTAGTGAAATGGATGAATGTTTACAAAATTATAGATTGCCTAGGTTAACAGAAGAGGAAGTAAAATACTTAGATAACCTCATCTCAGAAAAATAAATTGAACAAGCCATTGATGAACTCCCTAGAAAAAAAAAATCTCCAGGGCCAGATGGATTTACAAGTGAATTCTATCAAATATTTAAAGAACAACTAATTCCAATACTATATAGACTATTTGGGAAAATAGCTGAAGAAGGAGTCTTACCAAATTCTTTCTATGATACAAATATAGTGCTGATACCTAAACCGGGAAGAGTCAAAACAGAGAAAGAAAATTATAAACCAATTTCCCTAATGAATATAGATGCAAAATTTTAAATAAAATATTAGCAAATTGATTACAGCAACTTATCACAAGAATAGTACACTATGACCAGGTTGGATTTACACCAAGAATGCAGTGCTGGTTCAACATTAGGGAAACTATCAACACAATTGATCATATCAACAACAAAACTAACAGAAACTACAGTTTCTATACAGTAGCTCTTTCTGTGATAGCAAAGAATTGGAATTTGAGGGGATGCCCATCAACTTGGGAATGGCTGAACAAGTTGTGGCATATGAATGTAATGGAATAATATTGTGCTATAAGAAATAATGAGTAAGTGGACTTCAGAAAAACCTTGAAAGACTTGTATAGACTGATGCTGAATGAAGTGAGCAGAACCAGGAGAACATTATACACAGTAACAGCCACATTGTGCAATGACTAACTTTGATAGACTTAGGTCTTCTCAGCAATGCAAGGATCTAAGACATCTCCAAAGGTCACATGATGGAAAATGCTATCCACATCCAAAGAAAAAACTATGGAGTTTGAATGCAGATTGAAACATACTATTTGCTATTTTTTTCTTCTGTTTTGTTTTCTCTTTCTTGGGGTTCTTCCTGTTGGTTCTAATTCTTCCTTACAACATCACAAATGTGAAAATATATTTAATAGGAATGTGTATGTATAGCATATATCAGATTGTGTGCTGTGTTGGGGAGGGAGGAGTGGAGGGAGGGGGAGAGAAATTTAAAAATGAAAATCTTATGGAATGATTGTTGATAAATTAAAATAAATTAATAAAAAAATAAAAAATATAAGGAAGGAAACTATATCTGCTAAAAGATACCATAGATCCAGGGTGGGGAACCTGTGGCCATATGTAGCCCTCTAGGTCCTCAAGTGTGGCCATTTGACTGAATCCAAACTTCAGAAAACAAATCCCCTTAATAACATGATTTGTTCTATAACCTTGGACACAGTAAAAAAAAAAAAACACACCCAATGACCTAGCAGGCCACTTGTGGCTTCAAGGCTGCAGGTTCCACACCCTGGTCATAGACAATGAAGTTAATATCAATAGTGATCATATATGCACTAAATGGTATAGCATCCAAATTTGTAGGGGGAAAGTTAAATGAGTAACAGGAAGAAATAGATAGCAAAACTATACTAGTGGGCATCTCAACCTCCCCCTCTCAGAATTAGATCAATCTAACCATAAAATAAACAAGAAAGACATAAAGGAGATGAATAGAATTTTAGAAAAGTTACATATGGAAGTAACCTGGAGAAAACTGAATGGTGATAGAAAACAATATACATTTTTCTCAGCCGTATGTGGCATCTACACAAAAATTGACCATGTACTAGAACGTAAAACCTTACAATCCATTGCAGAAAGGCAGAAATAGTATATGCATCCTTTTCTGAATGTTATGCAATGAAAATTATATGTAATAAAGGGCCATGGAAAGATAGACTAAAATTAATTTGAAACTAAATGATCTCATTCTAAGGAATGAGGGGGTCAAACAGCAAATCATAGAAACAATCAATAACTTCATCAAAAAGAATAACATTAATGAGACAACATACCAAAACTTATGAGATACAGCTAAAGCAATGCTTAGGGGAAGTTTTATATCTCTAAATGCTTACAAGAATAGAATAGAAAAAGAGAAGATCAATGAATTGGGCCTGCAACTAAAAAAGCTAGAAAAAGAACAAATTAAAAATCCTCAATTAAATACCAAATTAGAAATTCTGAAAATCAAAGGACAGATTAATAAATCAAAAGTAAGAAAACTATTGAAATAATAAATAAAAATTAAGAGCCAATTTCATGAAAAAAAGAAAATAGAAAAACCTTTAGTTAATTTATTTAAAAAAAGAAGAAAACCAAATTACCAGTAGCAAAAATTAAAAGGGTAAATTCATCACCAATGAAGAGGCAATTAAAACAATAATTAAGAGCCATTTTGTCCAACTATATCCCAAAAATTTTGACAAACTAAGTGAAATGAATGGCCATCTACAAAAGTATAAATTGCCCAGATTGAAAGAAAAGGAAATGAAATACTTAACCCCATTTCCGAAAACGTAAATTGAACAAGTCATCAATGAACCCCCTAAGAATAAATCCCGAGGGTCACATGGATTTACATGAATACAAGGTCACATGAATTCTATCAAACATTTAAAGAATGATTAATTTCAATACTGTATAAACTATTTGAAAAATAGGCCAGGAAGTAGTCCTTCAAAATTATTTTTCTAATACAAATATGGTGCTGATATATAAATTGGGAAGAACCAAAACAGAGAAAGAAATTTATAGACGAATTTCCCTGATGAAGATTCATGCAAAAGTTTAAACTAAAATATTAGCAAAGTGATTACAAAAATTTATCACCAGGATAACACACTATGACCTGATAGGATTTATACCAGGAATCCAGAGCTAGTGCAATATTAGGAAAACTATCAGCATAATTGACCAAATCAATCACAAAACTAACAGAAATCATATGATTATTTCAAGAGATTCAAAAAAGCTTTTGACAAAATACAGCCCCTACTCTTATTAAAAACATTAGAGAGCCTAGCAATAAATGGAGTCTTCCTTAAAATTATAAGTAGCATCTATCTAAAACCATCAGCAAGCATTATATGTAATGAGAATAAGCTAGAAGCATTTCCAATATGATCAGTCATGAAACAAAGGTGCCCATTATCGCCATTTTTAGTCAATATTGTTCTAGAAATGTTATATTTAACAATACAACAAGAAAAGTAAATTGAGCTCACTATTTGGCAGAAGCTGCTGGGAAAACTCAAAACTAGGTATAGACCAGTATCTTACACTATATATCAAGGTAAAGTCAAAATGGTTATATGATTTAGACATGAATGGTGATACTATAAACAAATTGGAAGGTCTATGGAGAAGGGAAGAATTTTTGACCAAAGAAGAGATAGAGAACATTATGAAATTCAAACTGGGTAATTTTGATTATATTAAATTAAAAGATTTTTGCACAGAGCCAATGCAACCAAGATTAGAAGGGAAGCAGGAAGCTGGGAAATAATTTTTACAGCTGGTGTTTCTGGCAAAGGCCTCATTTCTCAAATATATAAAGAACTGAGTTAAATTTATAAGAATGTAAGTCATTCCTCAATTCATATATGGTCAAATAATATGAACAGGCAGTTTTCAGAGGAATAAATTAAAGCTCTCTATTGTTATATAAAAACAAAATGCCCTGAATCACTTTAGATTAGAGAAATGTAAATTAAAATAACTTTGAGGTACCATCTCACACCTATCAGACTAGCTATTATGACAGAAAAGGGAAATGATAAATGTTGGAGAAAATGTGGGAAAATTGAAACACTACTGCCTTGTTGGTGGAGTTTTGAAGTGATCCAAACATTCTGGAAAGCTATTTGGAATTATGCCCAAAGGGCAAACTAGCTGTGCATACCCTTTGATCCAGCAATACCACTACTAGGTCTGTATCCCAAAGATGTCAAAAAAGTGGAAAAAGAGCCAGACGTATAAAAATATTCATAACAGTTCTTTTTTAGTAGCAAAGAATAAGAAATTGAGGGGATGTCCATAAATTACAGAATGACTGAATAACTTTTTGTATTTGAATGTAATGGAATATGATTGTTCTATAAGAAATGATGAGCAGGCAGATTTCAGAAATCCTGGAAAGATTTTCATGAAATGATGCTGAATTAAGTGAGCAGAACCAGGAGAACATTGTCCACAGTAAGAGGAACATTGTGTGGTGACTAACTTTGATAGACTTAGCTCTTCCCAGCAATAAAATGATCTAAGATATTTTCAAAAGGCTCATGATGGATGGAAAATGCTATCTACATCTCTAGAAAGAACTATGGAGTCTGAATTCAGATTTAAGCATACTATTGTCTCTTTTTTCTTGTTTATTTTTTCTTCTCTTTTTTGTTCCCTTCTGTTCTGATTCTTCTTTCACAACATGAATGATGCAGAAATATATTTAATATGATTATACATGTATAGCCTATATCAGATTGCTTGCCATCTTGGGGAAGGGGGAAGAAAGAGGAGGGAAATTGGAACTCAAAATCTTATAGAAGTAAATGATGAAAAATGAAAATAAATAAATTTTAAAAAGCCTAAAAATAAATAAATTGCAGTGAGTGGGAGAAAAGGAAAGTCAAATCCTAACATGATCTTTACTGATGTTCTGGAAATGACTCTAGATTATTAAATATTATCCAATAAACATTATATATTAACTCTGTCAGGTCCTTAACCCTGTAAATAATTAAAGTAGGAACTTGTAAATGACATTGTATCTGTCACAGTTTGGCCAAACTTGCCAAACTTGACAGGGTCTGACCATCATTAAGTGATATTTTTTTAAAAAAAAAAAACACACTGTCTCATTGGATTGTCTACTAAAGTTTTCAAGAAATTTTAACTATACCAGTAGATAGAGACATTACATCAGAAGATATGGGTTCCCATATTGTTTTTTATGCTATGTCTTATCTGCTGTGGAACATTGACTAGATCACCTCTTTGCCTTAGACCATAGTTTTATTATTTGTAAAAATATCCCCAGTATGGCTCTAGATTCAATGAATAGACTCACCTTATCAAAAATAGTAACAATCATTTACAGAGATTATGGGATCACAGATTAATAAAGTGCCTTGTAAGTAATTTAGTCCAGTTCTTTTGGTTCATATGTGAGTTAATGAGGGCTCATGGAGCCAAAGTAATTTGTTCAAAGTCTCAAAGGCAGTAGATATCATAGAAGGATTTCCTCCTTTCCTTTGACTCCAAAGAGGTCTCTTTCCACTATAACATTCTGCTTCCCTAGTGTTGCAAAGCCCTTCAAGTGCATTATTTCATTTGTGCCTTACTACAACCTTCTGAAGGAGTGACCACTGGTGTTATTATTCTCGTTTTACAGTTGTTGAGAAGAAGATCAGATAATAGGAATGGTTGTCCCAGGGTCATACAGTAGTGTGTCAGAGGCAGAATTTAGGCCCAGGTCTCCCGAACTCCAGGTCCAGCCCTCTTTTCACTAAAACACACTGTCCCATAGATCATTGAAGTATTAAACCTTGAACAACTCTTGCTTCAAATGACACCAATCTGAGCATAGACTCTTTGCTTATATCAATATACGTACCTTCAAAGGCCAGTGCTTATCCCATAAGAAATTGACAATTGAAGTTCAGAATAAAACTTGCATTGGTTAATGGGATGGCATTTTATTATTATGAATCTTGTCTTTTATGAACACCATATCAAATATTTTTCAGGTCACTAATCACAAATAAGAAATCTGTATAATCTAGTTTCTTAGATACTTTTTAAGAGAAAAAAATTAAAGCATAAGTGAAGATGTTAAATTCTTAAATCTTACTTTAAGATTATCAACAAAACAAGGCATAGATTTTTTTTAAAAAATCTAAGAATGGGCATTTAAATCCACTAAAATGTAATATTGATCATTCTGTGATCCACTTGAATAGTTAAAGTGGGGAAAATTACCATACTTATGAAGGTGTTTTGAATAGTGAGGATAGTGGATAAACTGAAGACAAAATGAAAAAAAAAATAAACAACCTTGATTCGTAAAGAGACTAATTCAGGTTGCTAATATCCCTGCAAAGCCATTGCATATTTATTAATAACTTGTGGGATTTGTGCATATAGAACATTCTTTGCATATACTTCATTTGCCACTGTAAACACACCAGAAAAACTTGGATGACAGGTAATTCACAGCTACAATATCCTCTCCTAATTGAACCAGGATGAAATAGGAGAACACTAATCAGAAGTGATTTCACATTCTGCTAACTTTAGAGAGTGAAAATAGTGTCTTCTCCTGAGGGAAAATATTGTGACAGCAATAAGCCGACAAAACCTGTATTATTCCATGACTCAGAAAAGAGAAAAGAACCTGAGCACAGCAGGGAGTTCTCCCCCCCCCCCACCATGTAAAAATAACAAACAAGAAAACGATCATTTGATACAAAATTGACTACAAACAGGAAAGAAATAACAGACTTTATGTTCTATTGTGTCAAAAATTACTGGTTTACAACTTAAAGGCATTACTTGCTCTTTTGCCTTCCATTCTCCATTCTTTATTTTTGGCCAATTTTTTCCCCTTAACAAATATGTCTGAAACCCAAATTCTTGAATGCAATTACATGACAGAAATGACAACACTTTCACCTTCTCTTATTTCACTTTTAGCAACCTGGTTATAGCCTTTGTGTGCATTCAAATGAATTAAAGAATGCTTTGCTAAAGATCAGATAAACTGCCAAGAACTCAATACTCCAGAGAATATGAGCATCAGGGAGTGGCATAGGTTTTAGAAAATAGTGGTACTTTTTGCAATTGAGGTATTTACCTTTAGGTTAAATTGATACTCTATTTAGATATCAGGTATTGTGTGTGTGTGTTTCCCCTTCCCTTTTTTTTTTTTTATAAAGGAGAATTAAAGGAAGAGTCCTGGATATCTGACTGGAATATTTCAAGGTGGAGAAGGTGGAGGGACTGTCTGGAAAATTAGTCTGTTAACATCACAGAATGGTGACAAGCGTGTATCTTTTTTATGGTTTTAAGCCCCAAGAACTTGGCTTGTTTTCCATTTCATGTAATATAATACAATGTTTATCATAAAGATATTATGTTCAATAAAAATGAAATGTAGTGCTTTATACTCTCAGCATAGCAATGATAATCGGTTGCCCCTCTCTTGTCTTCAGAGCTGTCTGCTACAAATAAAGAAATATTAGTAAAAGTAAAAAAAGTCAATAATTCTCCAAGCATTACTAAATGCCTACTATGTGACAGGCACTATTTTAAGCACTAGTAATATAGATAAACATAAATCAACCCATACCTGTCCTTAGAGAACTTACTTTTTACCTGAAGAGGCAACATGAATATAGATAAATAGATACAAAATCAATAAAAGTTAATTTGGAATATGTGTGTTTAAATTTAGAAGTGGAAAAGCATAGTGGATAGAGGGCTGACCTTGGAATCAGAAGCACGTAGATTAAGTCTTATTTCTAACATATGCTACTATGTAATCCTAGACAAGTTAAGTCACCTCTTAGTTCACTAAACAACTCTGTAAGAAATCTGTAGGAACTGATACAGAATGAAATAAGCAGAGTCAAGAAACCAATATATACACTATATACAAGTGTAAATGGAAAGAACAGCACACCAAAAAATCAAAGGTAAATGTAATAAAATTATAAAGATCAAGCAGGAATTAAATGAAAAGAAATGAGAAAATATCCCCAGCTCTCACCTCACCCTCTTCATGAATATGGGAAATCCACAAGTCTAATATATTATATGTTTTAGGGGGTTTTCAAAGTATTGATTCATTATGCTGATTATTTTTTCCTCTCTTAAAATATTCTTTGTCATATGGGATGGGTCCTTGTTAGAGGGAAGCAGAGAGATATTTAATATAGCTATGGCAATGTAAGAAAGAGAAAATAGTAATAAAAAAATCTTTTATTTTTTTTTAAAGGCTATATGTTGCAAACTAGATCCTGATTGAGACTGCAGTTGAAGTTTTCTCATCCAAGCATTCCCTACAGCAAGAAAAATATAGATTAGGACTAAAATCAAATGAAAACACTACCTTCACACAGAATGCACCTACACATGTAAGCATACACACTTGTATGAATATACATACATACATGCATGTATAATATATGTACATACACATATATGCATACATTTCTTTTGACTTCTTTGATATTCTTTGATAAACAAGTTTGCCACTGAATCACATGAGCGAAAGTTTAGGGTTAGAAAAAAACCTTAGAAGTTCTCCAGTACAATTCCTTCCTTTTATATATGAGTAAGCAGAAGCTCAAAAAGTTTAAGTGATATAATCAAGGATAAGTAAGTGATAATTTCCAGAGTGGGGAATCATTTAAACAACTGCTTCTCTTACTTTTGCTTTCTGTGTGTATAGAAAGGATTAATTAGCACAGTAAAGGGATATATTTTCCAGATACATTCTGCTAAAATTATGGAACAAGTTCTAGTAATATCATATTTAAGTGAACTTATAGTAAGAAATGGGTTACATGATGCAGCTAGGTGGTGCAGTGGATAGAACACCAGGAGGATCTGAGTTCAAATCCGGCCTCAGACCAAACACTTGACACTAACTAGATGTGTGACCCTGGGCAAGTTACTTAACCCCAATTGACTAAAAAAAAAAAGAAAAAGAAAAAAGAAAGAAAAGAAATGGGTTACATTCTAAGGGGAAAAAAAGAAACTTCTATACCTTGCTAAGCATGGAATAAGCTGTCATCTCTTATGTGTTTTTTATGCTTATTCATCCTTTAATGCCAACACTTTCAGAATTATTCGAGTTCATAATCTGGGAGCCTTCCAAGTTGTGGAACAAAGTATGAAAAATAGTATATTTTATCAAATCTGAAAAAGTTCAAATATTAAGATAGATAGATTTCAACTATTCCTTTGGGAGAGAGTAGACGTGGTTCCACCTAGTAGCTGGAGGAAGTCTTTGCAGGCCCCTTTTCTTCTATTGGCTTGTTATAAAGTGAGGTAAGGGAAGTGATGGCAAGACTGAAAGACTCAATTCAAATAGTGGATGATAGAATATATCAGTATTAAATAAATACTTTAAGAGCTATATGATCACACACATACACACATACACACATAATTTCATTCCTCACTTCCAACCCCACTGGAAAAATACTAAAAGGAAAACTAAATCTTTGTGCATTGTCAAGCAATATAAATTTCCTCATTGATTGTATACAAATAGATAGATAGCTTATCAATAATTCACAATGTTTTGTTCCCCTGACTATTGATGATCCTGTTTCCATCTCTTAAGAACTGCCTTTTCAAAAATTTAGAGACTATTTATCAGTTGGAAAATTATGCATTTTTACAAATTTGAAAGTTTGTTATATACCTTGGAGATAAGATCTTTATCACAGAAACTTACTGCAAAGATTTTTTTCCTACTTAATTTTTTCCCTTATAATCTTAGCTTTATTGAACTTTTGGTGCAAAAGTGTTTTAAATTTTATGTAACCAAAATTATCCACTTAATCTTCTAGATCCTCTCTAACCTTTTTTGGGACATGAATATTCATTCTATACATAAATTTGATAGGTATTTTTTCATGTTTCTCTATTTTATTTATGATGTGACCTTTTTAGTCTAGGACACATCTATTTGGAGCTTTTATAATGTGAAAGGTGTTGGTCTAAAAGTAATGTTTTCTTGCTGCTGTCTAATTTTCCCATGATTTTTTTTGTCAAATAATGTTGGGCCTTTGCATTTACAAAGTAGTATAGAGTACATTCCTTTTGTATGTCATATACCTAATCTGTTCCATAAATGTCTCTGTTTTTGACCTGTACCAAATTGTTTTGAGAAATACTGATCTGTAATATAATTGTAGAACTGAAAGTACCAGGCCAGGCCTTCTGTGTTCCCATGACTTTTTATTATATAATGTGAAATTCTAGATTTTTTTTTGTCTATGAATTTTTAAAATTATTTTCCTACTTCCTTAAAATATTTATTTGGTAATTTTAGTGTTATGCAATAAAGAAGTAAATTAATTTATATAATACTGTAATTTTTATTCTATTGTTATATCCTACCAATGAACAATTAAATGTTTTCCCAATACATAGATTTTCAAATAAATCGGTCTATAAACATTAATTTACTAGCAGTACTCATATACTTTTTGTGAGTACTTTGGAAGGTAGACTCCCAAGTATTGTGTAGTTATTTTAAGTGGAATTCTACTTTCTACCTTTTCCTGCTGGATTTTATTGGCATTTATAGAAAGGCTGATGATTTTTCTGGATTTGTTTTATTTCTTGCATATTTGTTGAAGTTATTGTTTCATTTAAATTTTGGTTGACTTTTTAAGGTTTTTTTAAATGTACATTAACACCATTTCAAAAACGGGTTCTTTTTATTTGTGGTTTTCAAATCAATTTATTTTCTTTGTTATTGATATGGCCAGTATGTGTAGTACTATGTCAAATAGAATAGTAAATGAACAGAATTCAATCCCTCCTTATTTTATTGGAAAGTATTCTAGTTTATCTCAACTACATATAATGGTAACACTTATTTTTACATATATACTATGTATCATTTAAATATATTAAAATTAGTCTTATGTTTTCTAGTGTTTTTGACAGAAATAGGTGCATTTTGTCAAATGGTTTTTCTTCATCTGTTAAAATAATTAAATGATTTTTGGTGATTTTCTTATTTATAAATTTTGTTTTATTTATAATTTCTAAAATAAAACCAGCATCTGAATAACAAAGTAGAATAAAAAAAGATGATGGCACATGAAACTGAAAATCTATTATGTACTACTAGTTATTTATTTTAAATATATGATTAAGTTATCATGTAACTTTCCTTTTTTCCCCTTTTTTTCTTCCCCTCTGAGATGGATACCATTAGATACATGTGTCTCTGTGTTTGTATGAATACTCACACGTATGTTTGTATGACCATTTTATACATAATTCTATTTATCTGTTTTTTCTTTTTTTATTAATTTTTAATTTTCAACATTCATTTCTACAAGATTTTAAGTTCCAAATTTTCTCCCCATCCTCCCCTCCTCTCACCCCAAGATAGTATACATTCTGATTACTCCTTGCCACAAGATACCCTCCCTTCTATCACCCTCCCCTTCTGTTTTTCTCATCCCCTTCTAATTTCCTATAGGGCAAGATAGATTTCTATGCCCTTTTGCATGTATAACTAATTTCCCAGTTGCATGTAAAAATAATTTTTAATATTCAGTTTTAAAACTTTGAGTTCCAAATTCTCTCCCTTCCTCCCTTCTTATTCACTCTTATTAAGAGGTCAAGCAATTCAATATTTGATATACATGTGTAGTCATGCAGAACTTTTCCATAATGGTCGTGTTGGGAAAGACTAGCCATATTTCCCTCCATCCTCTCCTGCCCCCCTATTTATTATATTCTCTCCATTGACCCTGCCCCTCCTCAAAAGTGTTTGCTCCTGATTACCCCTTCCCCCATTCTTCCCCCCTGTCTGTCATTGCCCCTCTCTTATCCACTCCCCCCCCACTTTCCTATAGGGGAATATAGATTTTCATACCCAATTCAATGTGGATGTTATTCCCTCCTTAAGCCAAATCCCATGACAGTAGATTCATTCGTTCCCTCTCACCACCCCCTCTTCCCCACCACTGTAAAAGCTTTTTCTTGCTTCTCTTATGTGAGATATTTTACCCCATTCTATCTCTTCCTCTCTCTTCCAAGTACAATCCTTTCTCACCCCTTAATTTTATTTTTAGATACCATCTCTTCATATTCATCTCATCCTCTACCCTCTGCCTATACACACACACAAGCACACACATATAAGAAAATATTGCTGTTACAGTGTACTATATATATATATATATATATATTCCCTCCAACTACCCTAATACCCTAATACTGAGAAAGGTCTCATGAGTTACAAATATCATTTTCCATGCAGTAATGTAACAGTTCAACTTTAATAAGTCTCTTATGATTTCTCTTTCCTGTTTACACTTTCAGGCTTCTTTTGAGTCTTGTATTTGAAAGCCAAATTTTCTATTCAGCTCTGGTCTATTCATCAAGAATGCTTGAAAGTCTTCTATTTAATTGAATATCCATTTTTCCCCTTGAAGGATTATATGCAGTTTTGCTGGGTGGGTGATTCTTGGTTTTATTCTTAACTCCTTTTACCTCCAGAATATCATATTCCAACCCTCATTAAGAGACCAGAGGTCTTGGAATGAGTGCAACTCATGAGACTTTTGTCAGTATTAGGGTAGTTGATGGAAAAAAATATATGGAAAGATACATAGATACATAGATAGAGGACATCAGATGAGTTTAAGATGAAGGGGTGATGTCTAAAAAATAAAATTACAGGGTGAGAGAGGATTATAAGGAGAAAGGGAGAGGTAGAATTGGGTAAATTATCTCATGCAAAACAGACAACAAAAAGCTTTTACAGTGGAGGGGAAGTGGGGGAAGTTGAGAGGGAATGAGTGAATCTTATTCTCATTGGATTTGGCTTAGGGAGGGAATAATATACACACTCAATTGGGTATGGAAATCTATCTTACTCTTACTCTACAGGAAAATGGGGGGAAGTGGGATAAGAAAGTGGAGGAATGATAGAAGGGAGGGCAGATGGGGGGTAATTAGAAGCTGTCCTTTTGTGGACTGATAGGGTCAAAAGAGGGAATAGAATAAATGGGGGGCTGGGATAGGATGAAGGGAAATGTAGTTAGTTTTTCACAGCATGAATACAATGGAAGTGTTTTGCATGCCTACACAAGTATAACCTCTATGGAGCTGCTTGCCATCTCAATGAGGGTGGTTGGGAAGGAAGGAAGGGAGAAAATTTGGAACTCAAAGTTTTAAAAACAAATGTTAAAAATTCTTTTCACATTCAACTGGGAAATAAGATATACAGGCAATGGGGTATTGAAATCTACCCTAACTTACAGGAAAATGAAGGGGGAGGGGTGACAGAAGGGAGAGCAGATTGGGGGAACAGGTATTCAGATGATATGATGTCTTGGGGTGAGGGGAGGGGCAAGGTAGGGAGAAAATTTGGAGCTCAAAATCTTGTGGAAGTGAGAATCAAGTGACTGATTAGAGGGGAATTGCAGGGATCTCTTTGCAGGTGCTGAGGCAGGATTCTCTTGCTTTGCCCATGCTTGGATCTGGGTCATAGTTCTGTGTGTCAGTCCTGGGGTGAGGAGAAGCTCTGGCATGGTGGAGCTTGGGAAAGGAAATGAGAGTGATACAATAGAATTATGATAAAGAAAAAGGAGTCAACAGTTTTGAAAAAGAAAATAACTGCTTAAAAAGTAGAATCTGCCAAATGAAAAAGGGGATAGAAAAATACACTGAAGAAAACAACTTCTTAACACCAGCTCTGAAAATCTTCACATGCACCTGGGTTCACCAGCAGCCGAATCTCCCAGTGCTTCAGCACAACTCCAGGCTGGCAGACATCCTCCATCAAACAAACATTTGAGTGCTTTAAAGAAGCCCAGGTAAATAGGAATTCTCCAGGGTTCAGACTGGGTTCACCCCAAGAGCTCCAGTTCTGCTGACCCCAGCTCAGCAACAGGAGCTGCCAGATTCCTACAGCCTCCAGCTGCCAGCACGTGAGGCCCCAGCACACAAAGCCAGTGACTAAGTCCCGGCCTTCCACTACAAGAAGTTTGGGTCAGTACCCCCTGCACTCCAGCAGGAGAGTTCAACTTTAAAAGCCAGGAAATAGGCAAATACCATGAGTAGAAAGCAGAAACAGACAATGACCATAGATTCTTATTATAGGGACTGGGAAGATCTAGGCCCAAATTAAGAAGAGGACAACATCATCAATATATCCACATCCAAAAACTTAAGGGGTAATATGAACTGGACTCAAACCCAAAAAGTCTTCTTAAAGGAGCTCAAGAAGGATGTTAAAAGTCAAATTAGAGAGGGAGAAGAAAATTTGGGAAAGGAAAGAGAGGTATGCAAGAGAGAGTTAATAGCTTGGAAGAAGAAAGACAAAAATTAAGTGCAGAAAACAAGTCTTTAAAAAATATAATTGGTCAAGTGGGGAAAAAAAAGTACACTGAAGAAAACAAGGCCCTAAAAATATAATTGGCCAACTGGGAAAAAAAAGTACACTGAAGAAAACAACTCCTTAAAAAATAAAATGGGCCAAATGGAAAAGGAGGTACAAAATCTAATAGAAGAAAACAATTTGTTCTTTTCCCTTTTTTCTTTTTCTTGAATTAATTTATTTTGATTTATCAGCAATCATTTCCATATGCTTTTGAGTTTAACTTTTTTCTCCCCCTCCCTCCCAACCATCCTCCCCAAGATAGCACACAATCTGATATAGGCTATACATATACATTCTTATTAAACATATTTTCACATTAGTGATGTTATAAGGAAGAATTAGAACCAATAGGAGGAACCACTAGAAAGAGGAAACAAAACTCAATAGAAGAAAAAATAGCAAATAGTATGCTTTGATCTGCATTCATGCTCTATAGTTCTTTCTTTGGATGTGGATAGCATTTTCCACCAGGAGGCCTTTGGAGATGTCTTAGATCCTTAAGAAAACAATTTGTTAAAATTGGAATTGCACAAATGGAAGCTAATGACTCTATGAGAGAGCAAGAATCAGTCAAACAGAAACAAAAGAATGAAAAAATAAATGAAAGCATAAAATACCTCATTGATAAAACAACTGACCTGGAAATTTAAAAATTTAATTTAGTTTAAAAATTATTGATCTACCCAAAAACCATGATAAAACAAACAAACAAACAAACAAAAAACCTGAATAGCATCTTTCAGGAAATCATCAAGGAAAATTGCCCTATAAAATAGTCATTGAAAGAATACACTGGTGACCTCCTCAAAGAGATCTCAAATCAAAAATGTCAAGGAATATTGTAACCAAATTCCAAAATTACCTGGTCAAAGAGAAAATATTGCAAGCAGCCAGAAAGGAACAATTTAAATATCATGAAATCACAGTCACGATTACACAGGACCTTGCAGTTTCTGCATTAAAAGATGGAAGGTGTGAAATACAATATCCCATAAGACAAAACTTGGATTACAACCAAGGATAAACTACCCAGAGGAACTGAGTATAATCTTTCAGAGGGGGAAATGGACCTTCAGTGAAAAAGGTGACTTCCAAACCTTCCCGATGAAAAGACCAGAGCTCAACAGAAAATTTGATCTTCAAATACAAGATTCAACAGAGGCATAAAAAGGTAAACAGGAAATTAAAAAAAAAAACAACATGTTATTAATAAGGGCAAACTGTTTATATCCCTACAAAGGAAGATGACACTTGTAACTCTTGAGAACTGCATAATTATTATGACATTTAAAAAAGGTGTACATAAACAGAGGGTAAGGATATAAGTTAAATTTGATGTGATGATAAAAAATCTAATTAAGTAGTGAAAAAAGATTGTTCTGGGAGAACAGGAAAGGAGGAGGCAGACAAAGGTAAATTATTGTGTCATGAAAACACACAATAACCTATGACAGTAGAAGGAAATGAGGGAGAGAGATGTTTGAATGTTATTCTCATCAGATTTGGTTCAAAGAGGGAATAACATAATCAGGTACAGAAATCTAATTTACCTTATAGGATATAGGATGGGAAAGGGGAAAGAAAAGGGAGGGGATGGATACAGGGGAAGGAAGAAGTAATAAAGATAAAGGGGAAGAAAAAGGAGGGAGCTAATAGAAGGATGGCAGACTGAGGGAGGCAGTATTTGAAAGCAAAACTTTAGTGAGGAAGAAAAGGGAGAAAGGAGAGAAAAAGCAGAAATGAGGGGAACCTGGATGGAAAGAAAGACACAGATAGCAATCATAACTGTGAGTGTGAATCTTATCTTTAGCAGAAACAAGACAGCATTGCAGTTCCCAATATTCATTAACAACAACAACAAAAACAATAACAACAACAACAAAATCCTTCAGTGTTAACATGGTCTTCTTTGACATAATGGACTATTAAGCAGACAGAATTAAAAAAAAAATATTGTTGAGCTGAGCAACTATTCACAAATTCCACTTCAAACAAAAAAACAGTGCACCATTGTCAAAAGCTTATATCAGACTGGCATACTAGACCCCCATCAACTCTTGCCAATCAGCCTCATACAGTAATGGCGTCAGTCAGGTGGGGGAAGTTAGAACTAAATAATGAGCATAGAAGCTGTAAATTTAGCCCTTATGGCTTATTAATATTCTAATTGTGCTGGTCAATCTGGGAGAATTATTTCATCAAAATTTATTATATTCTTTGATATTTTAAATACATTAATTTTAAAAATAGCAAAATATAAAAGACAAAAATGTATTAAAAATATTTCTTCTGTAAAATTTGGATTAAGTCAAAAGGCTCTACTTAAGGATCTAGAAGGTCACATATGACCTTAAGGCGGCAGATTCCCCACCCCTGAAAAATGATTTAGTTTTAGAGTTCCTATGATATATAAAATCATGTTCTCCTGGGTATTTGGTGTTCAGTTGTTAAAAAATTGTTTGTATAAGTGTATTGATAGCTAAATGACTGGAAATAAACCTATATAAGTTTCAAAATTCACTTATCTTCCCTAAATTGCAAAGGACATATGATCACAATTCATGATATGATAATAACTGCTAGGAATGTTGCAGTGAATGTTATAGGATATAACATGATTAAAACCTATTCCTTTTCTATTTGATAAGGTTTTCTGGTTCTTTTAGACCTACTCTTGGTAACTTTTTATTGTTTTCTTTTGCCTCAAATTTAAGTGAAATCGTGCTGGTTTGTGGGGATTTCTTTGTCTTTACAAAATTTGACTTTTCTAATAAGAAAAAATTAGGTTATATTTAATTGTTTGGGAAAATGCACTGTCATAGGGATATATAGATAATGCACTGTCTCAGGGATATGTAGATAAAAATGACCCTGTTCTTATAAAAAGTAATTACATTCTTCTTGGGAGCTATGGTGATACAAAATATGGACAGATAAATAAAATACCTGTATACTATTGAAAGCAAAGAAGACAAATCTTGATAAATTGACTTAGTTAAAATTAAGTAAAAATTTTAAAGTAGAAAATAAGTAGAAATATTATCTTGGAATGGCAAAGGAGTAAATCAAGAAGGCTTCATTCAGGAGGTGGTATCAATACAGATTCTTGAAGACATGAATTCTAAAAAGTAGAACTAAGGAAGAAATATACAAGGAATGGGCATATATAAATATATATGTCCATATAACCAGATTATAAGTCATACTCATTAAGTGATCAATATGATAATTTGGTATGAGTCTCCTTTTGACTTGAAAACCATACTTAAATCTTTTCACCACCTGTATTCCAACATCCTTCTTCTCACATTGGCACTTCCTCTACCCCTATAGTTTCTTCCTCTAATTGTTGAGTTCCTTTTTGAGTCTATTTTTGAAGAAGCACTCATTGAAGCTATGGGTTCTCTTGAAACTCAAATAACACCATGACACCCAAGACCACTCTGCCTTTCCACTGCAAGTGATCCTATATTAAATACTGTGTTAAACATTGGGGATACAAATTGAAAAGTCGATAGTTTCTGTTTTCAAGGAGTTCACATTCAAATGGGAAAGAAAAGACATATAGGTTTCAGTCAGAGGGAGAGTTGTCATGACCTTAGAGTGCAGCAGTGAAGTAGATGGTAATGCCTCTTATTTATAATTGAGATAATATCTCTTTCTATCAATAAAATCTTATCAATTTCTGATAGTGAATCACTTGACAGTATCAAGAAGTCAGGTAGCAAGAACTTTCCTTTCTTGGTCAAATAGCTGTGGCAGTAACTCCTATAGGAACAGTTATCAGGCTACTCTATAGAAGTTGCTTCACAGCTACAGGTATTAGACTGGAAGAATTGCAGTTCCAAAGGTTTTGGGATTCCTGTTGCTGGCATATCTTTATTGGAGTCTTACGGAAGATATTTGTCCAAGTGTTATTGACTGTGGTTTCACTTGCCTGGTCCATGCTTCCTCCCATCTCTCCCTCAGGGAGTAATGCTACTTCTTCTAGAAGCCTGCTTAATTGATGGCAGTTGATCAAGAGTTGTTGACTATTGTGAACCTTTTCTCCACAGGAGTTTCTTCTCCAGATGTGGGCTCTGAGGGCTGGCCTGTAAGTTAGATTAATGCTGACGGGTGCTTATACTTAAGGTTCTTGTGCTTTTCTACCTCTTAGTGGCAATTGGTCAGTAGTTGTGGTTACTTATGATAGTGTAGGGGGCTCCCTTCTCCACAATGATTTCTTCCTTCATTTATGGCTTGAGGGACTAGGCTGGAGGCCAATCTGGAGACTTAGTGGTACTTTTATTCTCAAAACTCTTAAGTTCATGATCATCCTGGGCTATATCTATTTGAGTGTGAGGGGAGATGTTTTTCAAGATGGTAATCTTTTCACGTGCCTTGAAGATGCTGTTTCCTGTCTCTCCCTCAGTGTGTCTCGTTGCTTCAGTTTATGTGATACCGAGTAATATACAGTATGTGTTACTATATGTAAAATTACTGCCACAATGCACATGGACAGAATAAAAAAAAACTATCAAAACTGAACATTGCTTAATTATAATCATTGAACTTGGTCCCAACGAAGAGAAAAGAAAATAGACCTCCATCCTTTCTTTTCAAGACAGACTACTATTGGTTTGGATAATTGCATACACCTTCCAATTCTGTCAATGTGTTAGTGTTGCTGACCCCTTGCCCTTTCTTCTTTTTTTATATTTGTTTAATGAAAAGCGGCTTTCTGAGAGCAGTGCTAAGGGCAATATAGTTAGAAATGAAGGTGATATAAAAAAGAGAAATATAGATAACTTTTAAAAAATCTCTTAAAGACAATTTCTATTGTATTATTAGCATAACACTATTCCCCAAAAGACATTACTGTTTAAATATTCCTGTGTGGGTCTAGATGAGGATTTATCTACTGGGTATAAAATAATTTCTATGAGTGTATTCCATGTTTCACATTCAGTTTTGAAACACAGCTTATTCAAATTTGGCAACTACTCATATAAAAATTTTTATAGTCCTATGTTGAAACAACATGGACTTTAAACTACAAAAATATGTTCATACCCTTTCCTATCATTTTGAACTGTGCAAAAATAACATGCATGCTATTAAAAATGGGAAAGCTATTATATTATATGGGTCTCTCTTTACATACATACATACATACATACATATGTCATTATATGTAGGGGTAGTCAAATAAATATGTTAGTGATGCCAGAAAAATAGACTAGCTAAACAAAGACTAGTGTTGTCAGATGAAATGTCATTCCATGAATTCATATATAGCATATAAGATCTTCAAGGACCCTGAGAGGGTATCTATTTTAATTACTCTGATTCAGTTTTCTAAATATGAAAACAATGGATCAGAGAAAGGATGTAATTTGTCCATACCTAGGAAATACATAGCAGGGAACTGAATTCATACCTCTTGGTTTATCATCCAGAGAAGTTGTTTAAAAAACAGACAAATAAACTTTATTTTTTGACAGTAAGGTTCTTTTTTTTTTTGAAAGTAGTTATGCACTGGAGAAAAATATTGAAAGAAAGAAAAATGTCTCTGCTGTTATGAACTGTGTGTGTGCGGGCAAGCTTTTGTATTCTCTCTGTAAATCTTGATTTCAAACTAGTACAAACCAGAGTTTCAGTGGAGAATAAAACATCATTAACCACCTGCTCATTATTTCTAAATGGATTCCTTTTTTTGACTATTTAAAAGATGATTTTTTAACAGAAAATCTAAAGCAAAATCAGTACAAATTGTGTACAGTACATAAAAAAGGATGACTGCTATTTTTCTTTGGCTAATCTTTCAAGCTCAAGACAATTTGTTACATTTCTATTTATCTTATTCCAATCTTCAAAACTTCATGATTTCATCAGTGTAAATCCACCCTACATTTGCACAGATTGCAACTCCCCCATGATTTGGAAAAATGGATTTCAGAAGTTGCTAGAATTGAAAAACAATTATTACCTGGGACCTAATTGTATGGTGATGAACATTCACAAACTTAAGTCTACTGGTCTTCAAACAATAGAGAGTATTAAAAGCCTTCACAGTTTGATAGATCTACCTAAAGATACTCTTCAATGACACTTCCATTTGATTATCAAGCCTTATATTGTCATTTTATTCAAGGTTTAATTTTACATAGGTATATATAGGTTATATATAGATTAAAAGTCTGACTATAATCAGGGCTGTGATTTAGGTAGGCATATGGTTCTACATTCCCTAATCTCTGACTCCTGAAACCCCTCATTTCCTTTCTAGGGAATCTTTATCTCCTATTACTCTCAAACTACCAAATTTCTAGAAACCAGGGTTCACAACTTCAGTCACATCCTCAGCTCCTTACCTTCTCTCATCCCATATGAACATTAGACAAACTTTGTTATTTCTATATTTACTACATTACTTAATTACTTCCCACCTCTCCACTCATAAATTTACCACTCTGATTCAAGCTCTTAATACCTTTCCCCTAGAATAGTATTATAGTGTTCCATTTTGTCTTTCTACCTCAAATATCTCTCAACTTCAATCCATCCTCCACTCAGCTTCCAAAGAAATTTTCTTAAAGGAAAAGTATGAACATGTTATTCCCCTATTCAATAAACTTGAGAAGCTACCTATTACCATGAGGAACAATTATAAAGTCCTCTAAATTTTCAAGGCTTTCTGAATATGGCCTCATTATATATTTTTTTCCAGTCTTACTAGACATTATCTTCTTCTCTGCCCTCTACTATGGAATCACACTTTCTTTCTTGCTGTTCCACTTCATACACTCAATTTTACACCTTTTTCCCTTCATGCTTATCATCCCACATATCTGGAATATATTTCACCCTTACATCTGACTCTTGAATTCTCTTGCATCCTTGAAAATTGAGTTTAATCATCACTTTCTTTATAAGAACTTTTCTCATCTTTACAAAAGCTAGTGCCTTTTCCAGCATCACCTTATATCTTCCTGTATGTGTTTGATGTAAAACTATGAATATTTATGTTATCTCACACTGATAGAACACCATCTCATTTAGACTGCACAGTCCTACTTTTGATTTTCTATTATACCCGGGGTACATAGCATAAAAACACAGAAGTAAAGCTGAAATAGACCTTGGGAGTCATCAAGTCACACTTGATTTTAGATATGAGTATACTGAAGAACAGAGAAACTAAGTGACTTATCCAAGGTTACACATCTAATAAATGTTTGAGGTGGGATTTGATTCCAAGAGTACATGGTTCCAAATTCAACACTGCATCGACTACTGCATGCTGCCTCTTAATAAATAAATAAATGTTTATTGATTGATTGATACACTCAAGTGTTAGTGTTCCCCAAATCATTTTGTTTTCTCTTTCCATAGAACCCCAGAATATGAGAGTCAAAAGGGACATTAGTGTCTGCCTAAATCAGCCCATACACAAAAGAAATCCATACTACATCACACATAACAACTTATAATACAGCCTTTATTTTTGATATATTGATAAACAGTTTGGAAGACTTTGTGTTAACTGCTAGCAATACAAAGAAGGGGAAAAGACCATCCCTGCTCTCAAGAAGCTCAGAATCTAATGGAGGAGACAACATATAAACAATTCACAAATAAGCTAGATACAAGGTAAATTGAAAATAACAGATGGAAGTCACTAGAAATAAGAGGAATCAGGAAAGGCTTCCTATAGAAGGTAGAATTTAGCTAGCACTTGAAGGAAGACAGAGAAACCAGGAAATGGAATTGAATTAAATTGGTTTGAGTAGTCCTGGGATAATTGGAAAGTATCAGAAGAAAAATCCCAGGACCTAAATCTCATCCCTATAATATATGAATACCTCTGGGTAGTTCCATTGAAACAGCAAGTGATGAGCCCTGGGACTTGCTATTTGAGAGGTAGCCTTGGCCACAGCCACAAGAATTTTCACCACTATGGACAGTGTGTGGAAGCAGGCATCTGAGTGATGGAAAATTGAGGGAACCTCTACTGACAAGGGACACCAAACCTAGCTGTGCTTCTAAGACAAAGCCTTGGGTAAGAAAGAACCAGCATAGGACAAATGAGTGTAGAAACAGTGGGGTGGGGATTCCACTTCCTATGGCAACTTACAGGAAGGTAGAGTTCTTGGCTTTCAGCTGCAGGCCAGAGGGGAGAATTGAAGGAGAATCTGAGACCAGAGGTGCCATGTACCGTAGCCCATGACTAGAAGTGATTACAATAATAAGCTCCTAGAAATAAAAATAAATAAATAAATAGGTACATAGATAGATAGATAGATAGATAGATAGATAGATAGATAGATAGATAGATA